>NW_001884556.1:1194621-1198189 GCF_000146915.1 Parastagonospora nodorum SN15
GAAGGGGGGGCAGTGAGGAATGGTGAAGACGAACTTCTGTCTTGCTGTCGCGCTGGAGATCATAAGAAGTTTGATCCCGTTCAGCGTTTTCGTGGTGCTTAACTAAAGATTGTGTTAGTGGCTGAGTGGGTGGAGTAATGCACGAGGCTGCTGCTTTACTCCACGATCAGGAACAAGTAACAAAGTTGATCCACGCAGTTCGGAGTTGCTGTGAAGTTCAAAGAACAATTGCATGTGTAGTCAAGAGCATTGATTGGATTAAATACAGCGTTTCCCCCATTCGGAACATACAACATCAAAGTCACTACAACCTAATCTGTGTCGACAGATGTACCAGCCCCATCCCTACCAAAGGTGCTAGAATCCAGCTCCTAGAATTGCGCAACCTCGTGCTGCTGCAGGTCCGCAGGGACCTCGCCGCCACCCGCCATGGCCAACTCCTTGAGCCGATCCGCGTCGCTCTGGCTAATACCATGCAAGTTGTAGTTCTTTCCGTTCAGAACCACACCATCCGGCTCCACAGAGCCAGTGCAAGTCCACTGATCCCTCTTCTCAGACTTATTGCTGCTCGGCTCCGTCCAGCTGAATCCATGGAACCCATCGACACCATACGGCGGCATTCCAATGCACGTCTCGGTCCCCCAGACCTTCTCGTTGCCGACAACAGTGCCGCACTGAAGCGGGCCGTCCGCGTTCTTGCCTGGGCCGTCGTCCCAGCCGAGGAAGTGTTTCTGGCCGCATTCCTGGGTGACGAACTTGCCGGACTGCACGGTGGTGTAGCCCTTGGCGATGGCGTCGGCAATGGAAGAGGCGTTGCCGGTGATGGACACGGCGCACACATTGTGGTCGATGTCTTTGAAGAAGAAGGCGCAGCCTTGACAGCCCGGGTTGATGTAGGTGTAGATGTTGTCGGCGGCAACGAGGCTGCCGAATGTTGCTAGGGTAGCAATGATAGAGATTTTGGACAGCATGGTTGGTGGTATGGTGTTGGTTGATTGATGGTTGGTTGTGTAGTTGACAGTAAAGTCTTCTTGGTTTGACTTGCCATCGTGGACAGAACGGTGGCATTTATACACAAGGTAGAAGTCATTGCTCACACCGCGGAGTCAGTCTGATACTGTATTAGGCTACATTCCAAAGTAAGCACCGCTTTAGGACCTATGCTCGGCGCCTCACTCTGAAGATGCCCAGGTGTACTACCAAACTTAGCATGACGTACCCCCAGCTTCATGCTAGTTGCAGTATAATCTAGAAGATGTCAGCTGGCACTAGTGCTGTGTAAGCTTATGTGAACGACACGTAGGGTAATGATCAGGGTGAATACGTTCGCGAGGAATTTGTCGACAACGTAGATTATCGTATTGCTGCTGCGTAGACTCCGAACAATTCCATTAATCAAATGATATAACTTTCACAGGAAACAGGCAAGTGCCAGAAAAATTGACAATGAGGATCAGAGTTGGAGCAACCAACGTGCACCATGCAGTTGACGGCGGATGCGCTGGAAACGAGTCGGCCCGCTGATAACTTCGGCCGTACGAACCGTGTGTCCTCGAAGCGCATTCCTCCAGAACGTAATCTCTGTCCCGATCGCCAACGCTGAAGCCGTCAAGGCATTGGCTACGACAGACGCAATGGCTAGATAAACAGATGGTGCAATGCCGTAACCCCAATTGGTTATATAAGCTTAGTAACCCAATTATTGAGCAGAAGAACCAATTAGATCAGAGTGTATTGATGAAATCTTTGCAATAGAGAGAAATCAGGATGACCGAAGTCCGACCTATTCGACGGCTCTTGGGCTGACCCACCCCACTACTTTTGCCTGTAACCACAGTATACACGGTACCGCAACGTTGGTTCACAATCTTGTTAAGCTTTGACCAATGACAGAACTCAATGCGGCGCACCTTCCGACTTGTCAAACTCTATCCGGGATGCCCATGCGCAAACCCAACGTGCAAACCTACCAAATTGTACCTGTCAGACTTTAGCTGTTGGTCGAACTTTCTCGATTCTCGCTTCATTTCTGATCAGCAGCTTCGATCTGCGGTGACTGCGGCTAATGTGCGCCTTGTGGCTCTGGGCGCGGTTGTGGCTTTGGCGGAAGAAGCCGAGACGACTAAGTGCTCCATGGTTGCATTGTGGGGCAGGAAACTTCGTCGAGGGCGTCAGGATACTTCCAGGAGTGAAGCACTCGCACTGATGAGAACGTAGAGTCTCAGTTGCATTCGAAACATGTTGGGCTGGTGGCAGTGCAGCCCCTTCTGGTTCAATCTTTGGTGACTCTTCGCAGATATCCTGATTGAGCCTGCTAGCTATTAGCAGTCTGCCTAATTCCAATTCCCTGGTTGTAGTGTGTCTGTGGCTGGTCGTTCGGAGAGCACATTGTTTCCTCGCCGAGATCTGTTCATTCATGCACGCCATGCACCGTCCATCATTGGCAGCTTAGTAGTATTTCAATTTGCCAAGACCGAGGAGAAGCCTTAGACGAGCTATTCACAGGTTCCCTTGGCTTCCGAAGATGTTCATTAGTAAAGAACCTCGTAGGTATACCGAAATGATGGATCTCTCCAACAGGTCGTACACTAGACCAGACCAATCACTCGTGCACATGTCTACGTACGATATCACTGAGACGTCATATAGTCAGCAATTAATCTTCGAACTGGGGAAGCTGAGGTTAGCTCGTATTTCTGGCAAAGCACCGATCTACCGTAAGGAAATCAGTGAACCAACTGTAACAGCTGCGCATCCATCTTTGCGCCTGGAGGAACTCCGTTTGCACATAACAGAACCATCTAGACTCCTTATTCTGCGTATGATATGGTGTAGCTATGCGATTGGCATTTTACGACTACATCCCGCCACTCTCTCAAAGGATTGCCAACCTAAAGCTAGATTGGGTTGTCGTATTACGTGCCGCATCCAGGAAGACGCTGTAAGCAGCTTGTGCGAATCTCTCCGATGGCCGAGAGGAAATGGCATGTAAGCTTACATACACAGGGTGGCCTGACTGATCGACACCGGACAGCCCATGTGATCATGCAAGGTACCCGGGCTCGCAGTCGTTGCTATTTTTGGTGAACGAGTCAAATCATGATCTGCACGTGGGTCTTGCATCTGAATTCTTACTTCAACTCCAACGACTACCTCCAGTTGAGAGGAGTGTGTGGTTAACGGGTAGTTCTTCAATCATTGAGTGTATACAGGCTCAGGCAGCGGCAATTAGCCTCATGGAGGCTACCGTGCGCGCCTCTCATTACTTTTTGTTTCAAGTCAAAACCCTCGGTTAAAAGCCCTTTGGGGCTTATGCATATATAGTGTTCAACTACTGTCTAGTACTTTTGAATTTCACATGTCCGTATCAGTATGAGATTCTAGCGTTCTGACAGGTTTCCGTGGAGACAAGAAAGGTCTTGGATTTTTGGCCGCGTTTTGTTGGTGCGCATCGTTTTACAGTCCTCTGACCATATCCTAGTCCATGCTATGCCACGGTGGCCTCACTAAGGGCTACAGCCAGTTCCTTCGAGCTAGGACGGTTCGACTAGGTTCAGTGCTGACGGCT
>NW_001884556.1:1198289-1246553 GCF_000146915.1 Parastagonospora nodorum SN15
CCAAAAAAAAAAGATGAGGCGAATTCGATGTGTCGCATGGAACTGGACTATAATTTATGATATCGAGCGATGCATCGTCAGTATCATCAAACTCAAGAACAAGCATTCTGGAGTTCGAGATCAACACTAATAGAAAGGACACAGATTCCAATTTGACCTACACAAATCTGATAACGATCTTGCGGTACCAACCCCGCCCAACGCTCTCTGTTCATTTCAGAGGAAAATATAGACCGGTTGACTCGACTTGACGCAAAGCACTTATCGAACATACTGATCGCACTTCCGTTCGACGCATTCCTCTTCGAAAAACAAGAGCCCCAATCATTCTACCAACAAAACACATTAACATATTTGCTTTGGAAGAGAGAGAGAGCCTACGATGTCACCTTTCTAGAAAGAATAACACTGGTCCTCGAGTATGCGAACATTTGAAACAACATCGATAATTATCATCGGCCCTTTTCCTCAGCGTGTTCGATTTTCTACTGCTCACAATTATCTCCTACACCTCAAGTAATAGTCCGGAAGCGGGATCTACACAAGTCACTTAGATCCGTTTGACCTATCGAATACGACGGATAGTGAGCGCGTAAATGAAAGCGGCTCCGTCGGACTTAATGTTCACCGACATGCACTTGTATGCGACCC
Source organism: Parastagonospora nodorum SN15 (assembly GCF_000146915.1). NCBI lineage: Eukaryota > Fungi > Ascomycota > Dothideomycetes > Pleosporales > Phaeosphaeriaceae > Parastagonospora > Parastagonospora nodorum. Next base: position 1,198,941 of record NW_001884556.1, read on the forward strand.
TAGCGATCGCCCTGCAGAAGTGCTTATTCGCCTGATGCAAGGACCGAACTGTGCCGCATTATCTACACCTCATAAATGTGTTGATACCTGCGCTGAGCGTTTTTGAATTGATAGCATACTTCTTCCTGAAAGACTTCATACACCCATCCTTCAGTTTCATCATAAGGCTTGCTCTCAAGAATAAAATGCTTTCGCAGTGGGCAGATCAGCCGTACCCTCTTATCACTACTACAGCATTCTCAAAAAATGTACTTTGATTTCCCCTATTTTTGGACATTACGATACTCACAGAAACGTCAGGCATCTCACTCTGCATATTATGTTGCGACTCAAATGGCCCTCGCCCATAACGGCATGATCCGCGGCCTCAACTCCATCTACCTCCAAGCGCCGCACATCCCTCACAACGACACATCCACACAACGCGACTTCCTAATGTACTGTGAATGCTGGTGCGAATCCATGCATCACCACCACGACGCCGAAGAAGCCGAGTTTTTCCCGAGTTTGGAGAAGATCGCAGCCCAGCCAGGACTCATGGCACAAAATGTCGAGCAGCATCGAGCCTTCACGCCGGGATTTGAGAAATTCCACGAATACGTGAAAAGTTGCGATGTGAAAGATTTTGATGGGCCGAAGATTCAGGCGCTGGTGCACGACTTTGCGCCGCCACTGACCAAGCATCTGCAAGACGAGATCGAGACGCTAAAGGCGCTGGAGAAGTACGACAGTAAAGAGGTGAAGTCGGCGTATAAGCGGCATGGAGAAGCTCTTGATGGATACGGATAATGTGAGACTATGTCTGCCGAAAGCGTGAAATTCACTGACGAGAACTGTTAGTATCGCATTGCGCCGTTGGTGTTTGGAACGGCGGATAGAAATTTCGAGGGTGGGGTACACGACTTTCCAGCTGTACCATTTTTTGTGCCGTATGTCATTCACTATGTATTCGGCACGAAGCATCGCGGTGTTTGGCGATTCAATCCGTGCACGATGTGGAGAGATCCGAAGGAACCGGCGTTCAAGAGTACGGAGACGGAGTCGTGAATGTAATTGTTGCTTGTCGTTGCCTGTATAAATAGTAGAATGTATATGTGCGTTGATGTGATTCTAAATACTTAGCGTAACAAGGATGATCTGGAAATCGTCTCTTGGGCTCAAAAAGCCGTAATGAGCCTAGGTGTTGGATATGGGTATCTCATTATATATTAAACAGTAACCTATATGTCGTGTACCTTTATCATGATAGATCCTATGCCGTACAATTCTTCGCGCCCTTCGCGGTCTTCGTCACAACCTGCAGCACCGTCGTGGTGACTTTCTGCGCCACGGTCTTAGTTCCTGGCTCCGCTGTCACCGTTGTAGTGACAACGCCACCACCCTCTGTAATCGTCTCATATAGCGTCGTCGTGCTGACAGGCAACGTAGTCTTGATCGTGTTTGTTACATCAGCTGATTTAGTGATGTAGACGGTTTGCTGCAGCGCCTCTACAGTCTGTGTAGTTGTCTTTGTCTTGAAACTGCTAATTGTGACAGCATCAGCGGTCACGGTGGACAGTGTCGTCTTGGTCGCGAAGCTCGTGGATGAAATTGTAGTTGTAGAGGGCTTGAGAGTCGTGGTCTTGCCAATTTTGGACGTGGAGATGATGGTTGTATAAACCGTCTGGCCCGCTTGCGCGCTGGTTCGAGTTGCGACAACCGAAGTAATGGTACTTGTGACAGTACTGGCTTTCAATGATGTTGTCTTAGTGACGACTGAAGTTTTCGTAGCTATGATAGTAGCGCCCGGTTGAGTGACAGTGGAAGTTTTGACAAAACTGGTAACTGTAGCGCTGAGCGTGATGGTGGTAGTGCTTGCCGCGCCAGCCCGAGGAAGAACGGCCCCACGACGCACCAGCTGTGCTTCGGCAGTTGGAATACAAGCTTGTGTGATGGTTGACTTCTTGGTAGTTGTTTTGTAGGACGTAGTAGTCACTGTGACTGAGCTCTTGGCCTTGACCGTAGTTGTTTTGGTGCTGCTAGGCTGCACAGAGGTGGTGGTCGAGATGGTTGTAGTGGCTCCTTTGGGATAGATCGAGCTGGTGATGATAACAGTAGAGCCTTCAATTCGCGTAATCGTTGCTGCCTTCGGGGTGGATGTGAAGATCGTTGTGATAGTCGAGGTACCTTGAACGGTATAAGTGCTTGGTGCTTTGGTAGTCACACCTCCTTCGGTTATCGTTCCCTTCGTAACATCGGTTTTCGTGACAGCGCCAGGGGTTATTGTGAGACCGACATCTTCTGTGACTACGGAGGTTGAGGTTAAGGTGATGTCTGGAGAGGTGACAGAGATGGTGATGGTAGCTTTCTCCACGCTGGTCTTCGTAACGTCTGCTGCAGTGATCGACAACGTCTCAGTAATCTTGGCAATAGTTGTGGATGTAACGTCCGGGGCTGTAATCAATGTGCTTGTCGTGAGCTTCTCTACCACAGTAGTAGTGGTGAAGGCTGTAACAATTGGAAGACTGCTTGTGAGCACGGGCGTAGAGGAAGCGCTTGGTACAACAGACGCGCTGATGGTTGATGAGATAGGTCCACAGGTCTGTGCCAAATCAATACCAACCGAAAATGGTTGAGTATCTACACGCGCGAATTCGATAAAGCTTGTGGATGCAAAGAAGTTGCCCAGCTGGTACTGAACCACAGCGGCGTCGGAAAGCTGCTGAGAGAAGGCAGCGCGCTTGCAAATATTCGATCCAGGACCAAAATTATGATACTCTCCATACTGGACGCCATTCGTGTTCGGTGTCGACTTGCTCCATGGGTTCCATCCCGCTGCGCTAATCATTGAGTCGAGATAGCAATTAATGTAGGCAACACGGGAGAAGCTGTTCCAAGGGCGACCTAGACCAACGTTGGTGAAAGGTCCAGCCCCAGGCGCAGGCTTGAGCGTGCATTGGTCGAAAACGAATCCTGCATTCGTGACATTTGCCGCTCGCTTGTGGGCAGTTATACTGATCGCATCCTCGTTCGGAGAAATGGTCGAGGCGAGGAAGTATGCGGAGCCACTTCCATAGATGAAGTCGACGTTACCCTGTTCACGAAATTAGTATTGACTCAATCCAGTTTCGTTCGCTGAACGCATACCTCTATGTAAGTCTTGAAGGTGAACAGGTTTCCAGAGACACTCAACGTGTCCTGATTGCCATAAATCTGGCAGCCATAGAGTGCAGCATACTTGCTGCTTTTCACTGCAAAGGCTAGTGATGCAATATTCTGCGTTGTGCCGAAGTTGTTCCTGAAGTTGATGTTGAATGCGTGGAAGAAATTGCCCGTTGCATACACGGTGGCGCCATCTGTGTTGCTGCCAGATGTACCTTGCGTGTCGATGCCACGGTTAGATTGGATGGTTACCTGGTTCTTCGAATAATCATCAGTAGCCTCTGAGTAGCCCTTGAATATGGTGTGACCGGACTTGTTGAGAATAAGCTGCTCGTTGTACACGCCAGGATAGATGAAGATAGTAGCGTTGACTTTGCTTGATACCGGTGCAGCATCCAGAGCAGCCTGAATTGTGGTATAAGTGTTTACACCGTCGATAGGGGTCTTGGATACGAGGAGAGCGCCTAGTGGAGGCGCTGTACCATTGAAAACGGATGTGCCATTCACTGTGATGTTTGTAGGGACGGGTACAGTAATGAGTGGCTGAGGCGTGACGATCGAGTTCCAGTAGGTCATGTCAATCCACTCAGTTGAGTCCATTACAGACGAGAGCGAGTATGTGTCTGAAGTGAGCAGAGTTGCGAAGCCAAAGTTTTGGCGAGCGGCGGCATTGTTCTCCCAGTTTGACGGACCAGAATTGTTGAACTCTGCAAACGTGACGCCGCCGGTGCGCGGATCCGTAGCTGACCATATTTTCCAACCTGCAGGAACGATAGTCTTGTCGAGATAGGAGTTCTTGACGACTACAAGAGCATACTGCGAGTAAGGACGGCCCAAGTACACACTGTTTGTGAGATCATCGGTTGCACCAGGTGCAGCGGTGAAAAGGCACTGGTCGAATATATACCCACCAACAGCTGTGGACGACGCTCTGTTGTGTGCAGTAACACATGATGACTTGCGCTTAGCACCTATTGTACAGCCCTTGAAGTAAGCCTTTGAGTAGCCCCAGATGAAATCTATCGCCCCACCGATGTAGCAGGACTCGTAGTATTGGTAACCGGCGGTAGCGCCAGTCAGTAAAGTATCCTGCCATCCATCGAACGAACAGCCATAGAAGGCGATGTCGTTGCCGTAAATGGAAGCAGCAAGTGTCACATATGACGACTGAAGACCATCAAGATTGTCGGTGTTAATCATGTTGATGTTGTAGAGGCTGATTCGGCTGGAAGCAGTGGCGAAAGTGGCAGTTTCTGCATTTGAGTGGCCGACAGGTAGCGGAGACACCGAGAGACCACGGGAATAGGTAATGGTGACCTGGTTGGTTTTGTACGACTGGCCAGGATTACCGGTCGTATAGCCGATGATTCGCACAGCTCCAGGCCGATTCACAGACGGAACTTGCTCATTGTAGGAGCCGGGATACATGAAGATGGTTTGGTTAGTCGAATCCTTCGGAAGGGATGCAAGAGCAGCAGTAAGGCTGGAGAATGCAGCATTATGGGTACCGTCTACAGAGACGATAACGGCACCTACCGGGGCTATCATTCCGCTGTTGGGGTGCGCGTTGACAGTCGCAGTGGTGGTGGGGCCTGTTGTGGTGCCATTGATAGGCGGCATGGCTGAAGAGGGACCAGTCAATGCATATGATGGCTGCACGTTGTACGCGACAAAGTCGAGCCACGTAGTATCGCCAATCCATGCTGCAAGACTGTACTTGGATGCTTGCGTTTCAGTCAGGTTGGTCGCAAAGCTGACACGCTTGGTGGATGATTGCCACGATCCAGGTCCAGAATTATTGAACTCGCCGAACAGTACTCCAGAAGTTTGCGGATTACCGGTGGACCATATTTGCCACCCATCAGAGCTGATGTGCTTGTCGATGTACGAGTTCATATATACCGCAATGGAGAACGGTGAGTATGGCCGCCCAAGGTAGCTCAAACCAAACGAGCTACCATATGTAGAGCTATAGGTGACCATGCAGGAGTCGAAGACATATCCTCCAACAGTGCTTGCATCGGCTCGAGACTGCGCGGCAATGCAAGCTCCTGGTGTGTTGCTCACAATCATGCATTGGTGGAAGTATGCCGTGGAAAAACCCCATACAAAATCAACTAACAATGGGTTAGTATGCGCTCTTCAAGCAGAGACATCGTTACATACCCGAACCTTCAATATAGCAGTTGCTGAAGACTTGTGTTCCCTTATTCGCAAGCAGTGTGTCTTGAAAGCCGATGAAAGAACAACCGTATGCAGCCATGTTCGGTCCATAGAAATCAGCAGCCAGGGCGGCAGTGTTCGTAGTTTGCGGGTAAGTGTTGGCAAAGTCGATGTTGTGAAGTGCAAGTCCAGAGACATCGTTCTTCTTCGCATAGATGACCGGGGTCTGCTCATTCTGGCCCAGATTAGTCAGTCGGCCACTGGAAAATTCTACGCGCACTTGGTTCTGGGTATAATCGTTTGTAAAGTTAGTTGCACCCCTGAGTGTGACTTTGCCCTTACGGGTTATAGAGAATTGCTCGACGTAAGTTCCAGCACCAATACTGACGGTATAATCTTTCCCATCGTTTGGTATAGCACCAATGGCTGATGTTATGTTGCCGAATTCGCAAGGCCCAGGAGTCTTGGACACCACTATCGTAGCGGATGGTGGGGTCGAGCAGGTGGCCACAGCCGACATTGAGCTGCTGGTCGCGGAAACAGTCATTGTCGCGTTTGCGGAGCTTGAAGTGCTTTCAGACATGCTGGTGGAGACGGTTGCGGTCATGGGTGTAGAGCTATACCAAGATTCGCTTGTAGACGAGGAGATCTGAGAAAAAGCAGCGGCCTGAGAGGCATATGAGGCCTGGATCGATGCAACGATGTTCTGGTCTATCCAACCAAGAGATGAGCTACTGTAGCCTGAGTAGATTGCATTGGCGTAGACCTTGTCTATGGTGAACTGAGAAACCTGGTCCAGGCTCAACAAGACGTCGTACTTGGAACGAGCAGCGGCATTGTTCTCGTACGACCCTGCACCTCTCGACAAAAACTCCCCAAAGAAGACGGGCTGATAGCTGGCAGCTGTAGGATGAATACCTGCTGGCGAGACCAAAGATTCCATCATAGTGTTTCTGAAGACAGCCACAGCTCCAGCGCCATTTGGAGCTGCCAGAAAAACGCCACTGTATGTGTTATCAGACTTTGGCTTGATTGTGCTGGAATCGAAGACTATGGTCGAATTGGCCGTGGCCGTGCCCTTGTTGTAGGCAACAATCGCCTGGGGGTTCAACGGCACAATGGTTGAGTTGTAAACATAGGCCGTGAGCGAGTTGTAGAACATCTGGGTTGAGCCTTCGATATACGAGTTCGCGAAGAAGGCAGTTCCCGTCGAAACCGAGATTACAGTCGTTCCTGGCGAGACAATAGAACAACCATAGAAAGCAACATTGCTGCCTCTCAGGGCAAGAGCGACGGCCTGTGCTCCTGCTCCGGTTGTTGCACTGTTGACGAAGTTGATGTTGCGTACCGTAATGCCTTTGGCGTTGCTGGAGCCGATGCTGAGCGCAGCCGCTGGATTCGAAACAGTGACCTGATTCTGCGACCAGTCCACAGCAGCAGTGGCTGTTGCGCCAACGATAGTGACTGAGGCCTGTCCGATTGTGACGGCTTCGGTGTATGTTCCCGCAAGCACTGTCACCGTCGGAATCCCACTGATCTGTGCTGCTGTTACAGCTGCGCCGATAGCCGTAAATTGACCAGAGCCATCCTGAGCGACAGTGATGGCTGTTTTCGAGCCCGTAGATGCCTGAGAAGAAGATACCTGAGTTGTCGATGGTTGGGATAGGCTAGTGAGCGTGGAAGTAGCGTTAGATGCATTGCTCTGAGCAGCAACGAGCCCAAAGAGCGTCGCAAGGACAACAGACCGCATGGTAAGTTGAATCCTGAACGGAGCGACGAGCAGCTACAACGGTAAGAGAGATGATAGCTGATGACATTCTAAGCTGGGCGATCTCCACCGGGATATATACAAACTCGGGTGGGAGTCTAGAGCCTCCACGACAAAACGGTATGTTCTCTGTGGGGCTCACCTCGGTTCTGACCGAGAGGCGAGCGAACTGGACATGATCTGGATGCCGCCCCTGCCCGAATAGGCCACAGCCAGATCTATTAGGGCACACGTAGAGACCCCGTCTTAGATCTGACGGAACACCGCAGGGATGCGAACCGGCAGTACTCCTAAGACGTCTTGTATCATCAAGTCCTGAAGCTGTTTGCAGCTATGAGGATACGTTGAACTTTCTTGATGTCGTCCTTGAGTACCTTGGGGCTCTGCACGCACTTGACACTGCAGAGTTAGTGGTCCAACATCGAGTCGAACGTGTTGATGGGCAAGTCGCAGGTATTGCTTGGAGAAGCTAGTAGTGTGAGACTGCTTCGCTGTATCAACCATCGGCTTGTCGATAACATGGTGGCCAACTCTTGCTTGCAAGGGCACCCTAGTATCGCCATGCCTCGACAGCGCCCCGCATATCGATCTGGCAATCAGTCCATCTCAAGATCATATAAGCCGCATCCTGTACCACCGGCTGAAGCTTATCATTGGCCCTGACTGGTACGCCTTATGGGGCGGAGATTTCCTGTCCGACCATGGATCTTTATCAATTTGAAAACTTTGTGATGTGGCGTTCAACCCATCTGTCTCTTGTTGTCAAGATTGTGCTGTTCAGCTGGGTCTAGCAACGGCGCTGGGCTCATGGTTCAACGGGTTTTGTCGGAACTGTTCTTGCGGCCGATTAGACTCGCCGTTGGGTTCGGGCACGTTGTCACTTTTGGACTGGCAAGCACGCGCGAGGCTGATGTGGCGTCTTCGCAGCGGCATTTTGTACGTTCTTGGGGCAGTCGGCATGAATTCGGCGTCCGTGATATCGAATTTCAGAGCGTGGCTTGACAAGTCCGTCTCTCCATGGCTCGCATGCACGATCTAGCGAGCGGCACACGTGTTAAGCGGCTGGTGTTTCCTGGTCCTCGGTGCCTGAACGCGCCGCATCTGCAGGGGTCAACACGGTGGATTTCGAGCGGGCCACAATGTTCCTCCAATGAGACAGTTACATATGGGATGCAAAAGTCGTTCGCGTCAGTGGCGCCAAGCCATGAGATCAAAGATACAACTGAATGGGCGGTGCTGCTGTTGTTGTTGACCAGGTGGAATTTGGCTTTGGAAGCGACCCGCTCGATCTCAGATGGGTGGCCGTGATCGACTTTTGGGGCTAGAATGACGCACACTGACTTATTGGTGACTTTCCTTCTGCTGTTATGCGCCATCAATCATCACAGCCTCGGGATCTCCACCGCACAGCGTGTTAGCAAGGTCTAACTGTGCTACGCACGTGTTCCCGACTTGTGTGGATGTTGTACGATTCGCGATGCGGCCTGCCCCGTTGGTCCAGAACGTCGAACACGACTCGTGTTGAGCATCGTATGACCTCGGAAACATTTTCACAGGAAATCGAACATCAGTGAGGTCCATCAGTCACGCGCACCTGAAGAAAAGAAAGAGATTTTCTGTATCTTAGCGCGATAGTGCGCATTAACGAAGTCTCGTCGACTGGAAGGATGAGTGCATGTGCCGAGCGAGCGAGCGAGCTGATAATTCCTCTTAGAGCGCGAGTTGCTTCGCGTAGACAGGCTAGCACAAGATACCTCGTGCGGCTGGCTGAGATACAATGCCAGCATGTCCGAGATGACGTTGCAAACTTTCGAAGCGCTCCAGCGCACGCATGTACCCAAGCCAGGCTGCAAATTCTACTCGAACACGACCGAGAGAAAGCGATACATTCTTCTAGATTGAGAACGATCTCATGGAGAATGCGTACTGTGTAGTGTAATCAGTCTCGTCCTTGGCCGGCGCCTCGCTCCATGTACAAAATAACTCTCTTATACTTGAGAAGATCTTGCAGATTCAATCTATGTCAGTGTCTCACATCTACAGCCTTGCAATATGTCTTTACTTTCACAAAACACGCGACTTGTCAAAAGATCAAGTAAATATGCGCCAAAGGACATCACTATTTGACCATGTGAAGACAATCGTTCTACTGACAGTATTTATCACTGGACTGTTATATAGGAAACCAATTGAAGCTCTCTCGGAACCAACAACTTTAATCATATGATTACTGGATCAGTCTATCTGCTTTCAGAGCCGTACATAGGTATGGTAGAATAATGCGAGAAGCACTGTCAATTATGATTTCACATTCTAATCGACCCTAAAGATACATATATATGTATACACGAACGACCGTGGGAAAAACTTACAGTTGATTCTCAGACTACCCTCCATGTTTCCACTCGCAGCCACATGTGTATTCGATCTTCTTATCCATTCAAATAAACCTCCAGAAATCGACTAGCCTCATAGCAATAAGATTGTCTCGTCATTTGAAAGGGTTACATGCATGTGCCCAAGTAATGTCGCGTGCGCTTCACAAATACCCACGCTTCAACCACCCATCCCCTCAACAACTCCACGGCACTGTATTACGCATAGAACTACCGTACGCATACCGCATGAAAGTATGGACACTTCAGTATCTGTAGCGAAGGATGACTTCTCGTCCTCCGCTTTCCGCCCGGTAAGCGAAACGCCCTGTCATACCATACCAACGTTCTATGTCCACCCTCCACAAAACGCACACCTCGTCATACACAAACCATATACAATTCCGCAATTTTTTCCATCCCACACTGCCAACATGCCAAACCTATCCATCATTCACGCCTCAAACACCAACCTGACCCCCTCCACCGTCCCCCAAACCGCCATCTTCCTCGGCGCCACCGCCGGCATAGGAAAAATCACCTTAACCGCGCTGATCAAACTAGGTTTCCAATTCAAAGCCTACGTGATCGGGCGCAAAGCAAGCTTCCCCGCATTCCGCACCTTCGCTGCGGAAATGAAGGGCGTGAATGCGAAAGCCAGCTTGATATGGATCGAGGGCGAAGTCTCGCTCCTAGCCGAGGCGAAGCGGGTGTGTGAAGAGATTAAAAAGAGTGAAAGGAGGGTGGATTTGTTGTTCATGTCGACGGGGTATGCGCCATTGGGGGGAAGGAGGAGTAAGTTGCGCTCTAAAATGAAAAGACACAATGACTTGAGCAGCGCTGATTAGTGTCGAGATACGGAAGAAGGTCTGGACATCAGCCACGCGCTCGAACTCTACACGCGCATCACGTTCACGCAGAATCTTCTGCCGGAACTGCGCGCTTCGCCGGCGGCGCGGGTTGTTAGCGTTTTGGCGGGCGGCATGGAGACCGCGCGCTTTCTGGATGTGGGCGATTTGACGCTGGAGAAACAAGCCGCGTGGTTCGTTGCAAGGACGCAGCTCCACGTGGGTATGATGAACACGTTGACGCTCGAGAAGCTCGCGGAAGAGCCGGAGAATGCGGAGATTGTGTTCATACATAGCCACCCGGGTATTGTGCGGACTGGGAATTTGTTTCGCGGCTGGGATGAAGGGAGTTGGGGACCGTGGCTGAGTGCGATTTTCTTCGATCCGATTCTTAGGTTGGTTGCGATTAGTTTTGAGGAGAGTGCGGAGAGGTATTTGTATCAGGTGACGAGTGAGGCGTTTGGTGGTAAGGGACCAAAGGAGTGTGTGGTGGGGAAGACGACGAGAGGGAAAGAGAGTGGAGGATTGTTTCTTGTGAACAGGAAGTGCGATGCGGTGGCGAATGAGAAAGAGATGGTAAAACTGCGGGCAAAGGCTGGAGACGTTGTTTGGGACACAGTGCAGGGAATTGTTAGACCGTATATTTGATGCGAGAGGCAGAAGGTCATTCGGACGCTATGCACTTCCATAAGTGAGTCAAAACATGGCCACGGACCTGTTCTTCCCTACATAATAAGCGTTCTCCATTCACGTGACATCGGACGCATTGATGAGCTGCCTTTCTATGACCAGTCCATGTCACTCTCAGAATCATAGCCATCGGCTTCGCCTTGTCCGGCTTCAATAGATTGCGTGGGCACGTCCTCATCGGGAGTTGCGCTCTTAGGGTCAGAATCGCTGTTGTTCCTGTCAGAACTCGTGTGCTCCACCCCCTGCAAAGCCGCGTAAGCATTTGTGCCTCTGACGTGCAGATTGATTTCGGTTGTGGACTTGAGCCCTGCCCTCCTTGAACGTGTTGTTGAAGAACCATCGCTGAAATCACCGGACAGAGATCCAGTGCTCTGCGCACGTGAACCAGATCTGCCTAACTTGGGGTTTGATCGCTTCTGATTCGCGAGCAACTGCGCTTCCAACATTGTAGTCTCGTACTTTTCCCACGGAGCACGGTATTCCATGAGCTGTCGCCAGTCGCAAGACGTTGTCGCAACCTTCTCGTCGACTCCAACGCTGGGGTCCTGTACTTCGTCTACTTTGTCGCCGGTTTTCGCTTTCTCGTCGTTGGCTGCTGAGTTGACGCCAAGCATATCCCAGAGCACCCTCTCCTCATGCCAAGTAGCTTCCTGATCAAATTCCTCTAGAGTCTTCACCTGATGCGGAATTTCGTCGGCTTGTGTCTCAGGTGGGAGCGTTGCGTATCTGCCAGTTGGGTCTCTCGGCTGTAGAACACGTTGCGCAGGAGGTCGTGCTTCGACATCCGTAAAATGCTCCGAAGAGTCGCTGTCGTCATCGTCGACCATGTCCACGTCAATAACTTCGTCATCAGAATCTGACAAAGTGAGATTGTGCATGGGCAGTGGGGTGCCGCTGCGCGCCGCTCTCGATTTGAACTTGTTTGGTCCACCTGATGTATCGACATACTCACTCGACGAACTCACTGGACCCATGATGCTTTCAACTTCACCCCAGGGCACTTCTCTGGTGCGCCGACCCTGCGTCGTTAATTTGGATGCAGTCACCTTCAGTCCGCAACGTCTGGGTACGCCCTGCCACCTCTCGCTTCCGTTTCGCTTCATGCCGAGTACATCGATGGCAGTATAGACGTCCCTGGATTTGATCAGTGGGTATGATCCCTTTTCCTTGCGGGATCGCTGCGATCTCATCCTGGAAGTGGCCTGTATGATTGCGGTCTGTACGAGACGTTTAGTCACGGAAAGGACCAGTCGATGAAAGTCGTTTAATGCTGTACGATAGATGGACGGCTCTGTGGCAACCTCGGAGATGTAGTGAGACCAGTGTGGCCAGGGAGAGGGAATGTCGTCTGATCGGTTCATGAATACTTCTCGGGACAAGGTGAGCATCACTTCGGGCTGGAGAAGACGTGCCTCTGGTATCGCCCGCAGAATGGGGGCTTCAGAAGTATAAGCCGGAGGGACGTCTGTCCCTACGGTGGATTCATGCATGCGCTCCAGAGCAGAATCTGGCTTGACAAGGCTAGGTGGGTCCTTTGGGTATACGCAGTTGGTCCCAGCTTTCACACATTGAGCGCATGGAACCTGGCGGTCGCACTTCCTCTTGCTTTTCTTGCAACTCGCGCATGCCCTGACATGTCAGTTCAATACCAAGAAGTTACAACGCATAGACATACCCGGCGACCCCTTTGCGATACCTACTCGGCTCTCGTTCTCCAGACACAGAGGCAGGCCTCGATGGGACACTTCCATTGATGGCATCCTCGATTTCCTCGGCTATGGAAGGCGTTATGAGCCAGTATTCGCCATAGCGCTCTTGTTCCTGTTCAGCGTCGAACCTCTCCTGGTACCACGCTAGTGCATCCGCTGCTTCTTCCAGCGTTTGACTGCACGCATCGCCAAGCTCAATCGCAGCAGGAATGTCGCGCAGTGTCACCTTTGCGTCGACGTGCTTGGCAGCTGCATCCTGCAGTACAAGGAGAAAGTCGCGTGCTTCTGTCTCGGCTTTGGTGCCTATCGCTCTTGCTATGCCCGGTAGGTCGTCCTTGCCTAATCGCTCGAGGGCGGCGAAGAAGACAGCCTGCTCACTAGGTGACCAGGTCGATGTTCCGACTTGCTTGGTGTAATATCGCACAGACTCGTCGGTGTGGAAGCGTGAGGCGGCTTGCGTCACTTGCTCATTGAAAAGCTCGCGGTATTCGTCGTTGTAGTTGGCTTCTACTGTGCGTCTTCGGAGAAGATCATGTTTACGGAGGCCAGCTGCATCGAGCTTGAGTGAGCCTAGCCGTCGTCGCTTTCGAGGCGTATCGGGAGTGCTGGAACGGCGGCGTGGTGGTGAGCGGTTCTCGTCATCCTCGTTAGAACCCATCGTGGGCGCAGCAGTCGAGGTTGTATGTACCCGCCGTGCTCAACACGTAAAGTTGAGGCGCGGACGAGTGCAGATATATCCAGGCAATCCATGGTGGTGAAGGGTGGAGTGCTGCGCGAGGTGAAAGTCGAGAAAACATTTAGTGGGGTTAAGACGCGCCCGCCCGGCGTTAAGCTGAACTGAGGCGTGCCCTTGGCTGCGTCATGCATCGTGCAGGTGACTTCGCGACACTTTCGCACCTCATCCTGCCTCGGACCACGTCTCATGTTTGCCCTCTTTCGCCATGCGCTGAGGATCTACACGCGAGCGGGCACTGTTCCCGCGCGTGTGGCTGTCAGGCACGCGTCACGCATTCGTAAACCCAAGGTCGTAGACGTGCAGCCACCCGTATCACCGCCCCCACCACTCCCAAAGCTCAAGTTGCGCGAGTATCAAGAAGAATGCATACAAGCAGTGCTCTCCTACCTCAATGCAGGCCACAAGCGTCTGGGTGTGTCTTTGGCTACAGGCTCTGGCAAGACAGTCATCTTTACTCATCTCATCGACCGGATACCCACCACCGGCGATGCCTCGCAGACGCTCATCCTCGCCCATCGCCGCGAGCTTGTCGAACAAGCCGCCCGACACTGCACCCAAGCATATCCCGATAAGCATGTAGACATTGAGATGGGCAACAATCAGGCCTCAGGTGCCGCTGACATCACTGTTGCCTCAGTACAGAGCATCACTTCTGGCGAAAGACTGCAGAAATTCGACCCGTCGAGATACAAGCTTATTCTTGTTGATGAAGCACATCACATAGTGAGCCAGACGTATCTCAACGTGCTTGAGCACTTTGGGCTACGCAATGCTTCATCAGACTGGAGTGAGAGCAGTGCCCCTGCACTTGTTGGTGTCTCGGCCACCTTTTCTCGCTTCGATGGCAGGGCACTCGGTGCTGTCATCGACCACATTGTATATCATCGGTATGCATCATCTTGCTAAACAGAAGAGCTTGCGCTGACTCTGTAGTGACTATGTCGATATGATCGAAGAGAATTGGCTGTCGGATGTTGTCTTCACCACTGTACAGATCAAGGCGGATCTGAGCAAAATAAGCTCCAATGCCAACGGCGACTTCCAAACTGCAGCTCTTTCCAAAGCCATCAACACCGACGAAACCAATGAGCTTGTTGTGCAAGCCTGGTCGACCAAAGCAAAGGATCGCACTTCGACCTTGATATTTTGTGTCGATCTTAGTCACGTCACTAGTTTGACTGCAAGGTTTCGCGCGTATGGCATAGATGCTCAATTTGTCACCGGAGACACACCAGCCAAGATCCGCAGTGCTAGAATTGACGCATTCCGAAATGGCGAGTTCCCAGTACTGCTCAACTGTGGAGTGTTCACCGAGGGTACGGATATTCCAAATATTGATTGCGTGCTCCTTGCTCGCCCGACCAAGTCACGCAATTTGCTGGTCCAAATGATAGGCCGAGGAATGCGGCTTCACAAAGGAAAAGAAAACTGTCACATAATCGACATGGTGGCTGCATTGAGTAGCGGTGTGGTGTCAACGCCTACACTTTTCGGTCTGGATCCTGGAGAGATCGTCGAGAACGCAAACACCAAGAATTTGACCGAACTCAAAGAGAGGAAGCAGGTTGAGCAGCAGCGTGAAGCAGAGGCAGAGGAGCTCAAGAAGAAGGCGGTCACGAAGAAAGTGCCCGGGAGCATTACCTTCACGGACTACGATTCTGTCCACGATCTGATAGCAGATACCTCCGGTGATCAATTCATTCGAAACCTGAGTCCTTTCGCTTGGGTTGGTGTTGGTGAGGGAAGGTTTGTCCTGACGACGAATAGTGGCAACTATCTCATCATCGAGCCTTCTGACAAGGACGAAGGCGCTTTTAGAGCTCGATATTACTGGAGACTGCCTGCAGATAAAAAGGCCAAAAGTCCTTATGCCACACCCCGCGTTATCGCCGCAGGTGAGTCCTTTGAGCACGTTGTTCACGCAGCAGACACGTATGCATCGGAAGCTTTTGAATACATGTGGATTGCAAAGAATCAACCTTGGCGCAGAAGCCGCGCCTCACAGGCCCAAGTGGACTTTCTAAATAAGTTCAGGCCCGAGGGCGATCGTCTCAAACCCGAAGATTTGACCAAAGGCAAAGCGGGAGACATGATTACGCGCTTGAAGCACGGCGTTAAAGGACGCTTTGACAAGGCGGCTACCAGGGAGAGGGGCGAGAAGCGCATGAAGCAACGGGCAGACACGATGCGACAACGGCTTCAAGGTCAAGTCGAAGTCGGACCTATCGAGCAACGTGGCCAAACGCTCAAGAACAAAATGCTGAGCTGATTTTGCGATGAATTGAATTGATATGAACCTCCACAGTTCGTCGCGAGATTTACATCGCGTCGCGCACTTCGCGCAAGCTGGTGACGGAGTAGCGGATGGTCTCGGCAAGGCTGGCTGCGCCGCGGAGAAGCATTATAGAACAGCACGACCTTATGTGAATAGCGACCGCAACGCCTTCTAAACCCGGGACCTATCTTGCACCATGACACGAACCGTCCACTACCCACGCCTTTTTCAAATTATGCGACCGCACTTTTACAGCAATGCGGTGTTGTTCCGGGCAGATCTCGAGATGCCCAACGATGCAAACTGTCAGCGCGATTTTCCCGCAGCCCCACAGCATCGATGAGACAGTGGCAGCACGAACATTTCGCCCTAGCAGCACTAGGCAAATCGCGCGCCAGACCTCTATTCGAAGTTGAAGTGTTGTCCTGTCTGAAGATTAAAGTTTAGGGAGAGACGTTACTCAAGTACCCTCGCCAAGCAGTGTCAAAAGTTATGGAGGTCTTGATACCCCCACACGCACGTCCTCAACAGGGTCCGGCCAGGAACACTTCCCTCATTTGCATGGCTAGACTACGGCACAACACACGCCTTCGCCACATGTATCTATACGCTAAGCTCAAACCAGCGCTAAAGATAAGGTCGCATATCAGCTCGAAAATCAGCGTATCCCAAACGTTTTACACCAGACTGGTACTTGATTCTAGCTAGGATGATGACGGCATGCGGCACTGGGTGCTTTCTCCACATCAAGGACTCCGCACTGATAGGTCTCCGCGGATGAGACCGTCAAACCGATGTGCAGTGCGTTTCTCCGCGATCCGCGATTGTGATGGTAAGGAGAATGACGAAGCCCTAGTCGCCCTAAAATAACAGTGCACGAGAGAGGTTTGGCTAGTCAATTGTGGATCGGAAGGTCTCTGTCACCGGTACCCGAGTCGTAAAGATCGAAATTCACTCCTCTCTATTCGGGCACGTTTCTTGCACGTTGCTCTTTCAGCGCCACCTCTGTATTCTTTTCTAAAGGGTTGATAAGTGTGATAATCTTGCTACACTTTGCGATTTCTTTGATACGTCTCGAGTAATATACACCCTCTTGTCTTTTGGCCAAACGACACGATTCTTTCTGTCCATGATGAGCGTCGCTATTGAGAACAAGGCTGGAGTGCCTCTTCCTCCACCCACTGAACACCAACCACAACTCTACGCAGCATCGAAAAGTATTCAACTGCCACCTTCGCCGCCTGAGACGGTAAATGGTGATGACAGCAAATCAAATGCTTCAAACTCGGAACCGGATTTCGCTCTTCCACCACCCACAACCATTCCAACCAAAACATTGGATGTCGACCAGAAAACCCCAGATGCTCACGTACCTCGCGACCCACGGTTGATAAGATTAACGGGAGTGCATCCGTTCAACGTCGAAGCACCTTTGACCGATTTGTTCAACGAAGGCTTCCTCACTAGTCCGGAACTATTCTACGTTCGCAATCACGGAGCTGTGCCAGAAGTACACGACTCCGAATGTTTAGATTGGGAGTTCTCAGTCGAAGGGTAAGTTGAAAGCTTGAGGATCACATAATTACCCCAGGGCTAACATGATCAAAGTCTTGTAGCAAATCCTCTCAAGATAACACTACGGCAATTGCTGGAAGAGTACGAAAATGTGACATATCCCATCACACTAGTCTGTGCTGGTAACAGACGTAAAGAGCAAAATGTTGTAAGGAAGAGCAAGGGATTTTCATGGGGACCAGCTGGTTTATCCACTGCATTGTTCACTGGTGTAGTGATGAAAGACATTATTGAACGCGCAAAGCCTTTGAAGCGCGCAAAGTATGTCTGTATGGAGGGAGCAGATAAGCTAGTAAGTTGACAGGACGTTAAGACAACATTGTGACTAATATCTTTCTTAGCCTAACGGTTATTACGGCACCTCAGTCAAGTTGAACTGGGTGATGGACCCAAACCGAGGAATCATGCTTGCTCATGGTATGAACGGCGAGATGCTGCGACCTGACCATGGCAAGCCGCTTCGAGCAGTCATCCCTGGTCAGATTGGAGGAAGAAGTGTAAAGTGGCTAAAGAAGTTGATCATTACGGCTGAGCCAAGTGACAACTGGTACCACATTTACGACAACCGAGTATTACCGTAAGTACTACATCACCACTCAAGATCCTGTGCTTACGCTCTACAGAACAACCATCGACCCAGACGAGGCTGCAAAGAACCCAAAATGGTGGATGGATGACCGCTACGCCATCTACGACCTGAGTCCTAATTCTGCCATTGCACGTCCCGCGCATGATGAAAAACTTGAAATTAAATCAGCACCCAAGTCCTACAAAGTTGAAGGCTACGCCTACAGTGGCGGTGGACGTCGCATAACTCGATGTGAAGTCTCGCTAGACAAGGGCAAAACGTGGCGCTTGGCCAATATCGACTATGCAGAAGACAAGTACCGTGCCCACGAAGACCGCGAACTTTTCGGCGGCCGTCTCGACATGGACTGGCGAGAAACGAGTTTCTGCTGGTGTTTCTGGAACCTTGACATTGCGATCGCTGAGCTGCAAGAAACTGATGACATTGTCGTCCGCGTTATGGATGAGGCCATGTGCATACAGCCGCGTGACATGTACTGGAGTGTACTCGGTATGATGAACAACCCCTGGTTCAGAATAGTCATCCACAAGGAAGGCGACACGCTCCGCTTTGAGCACCCAACACAACCTGCCTTGATGCCTGGAGGTTGGATGGAGAGGATCAAGAAGGCAGGTGGCAACTTGACGAATGGGTATTGGGGTGAACACATCAATGGGCAGGAGCCAGAGCACGCTGCTATCGAGGACGCTAAGGAGATCAAGATGACAAAAGACGGTGTTGACAAGCAGATATCGATCGACGAACTCAGGAAACACGACAATGCGGAGAATCCTTGGTTCGTCGTCAATGGTGAGGTCTACGATGGAACTGTATTTCTAGAAGGTCATCCCGGTGGCGCGCAAAGTATTGTCAGCGCAGCAGGGCTTGATGCTTCAGACGAGTTCATGGCAATTCGTGAGTCTTCACAATATTCTAATCTCGAACAGGAAACACAACTAACACTCTACAAGACAGCGAGACTGCCAAAGCAATGATGCCAGACTATCACATCGGCAGCCTCGACGAAGCATCCCGCAAAGTCCTAGCCGAAGGCGAACCCGTCAACGAGTCCACCGAGCCCCGACCAGTCTTCCTAGATGCACGCATATGGAACCGGGCCCTACTCCACGCGAAAACCCCAGTATCGTGGGACACCCGCATTTTCACCTTCAAGCTCGACCACGACCAACAAGCCCTCGGCCTCCCCACAGGCCAACACCTAATGATCCGCTTGCGCGACCCCGTGACCCGCGAAGCCATCATCCGCTCCTACACGCCCATTTCGCAAACCTCCAAACTCGGCTTCTGCGACGTGCTAATCAAAGTGTACGCCGACACGCAAGAAAAAGTCGGCGGGAAAATGACCAAAGCGCTCGATGCGATTCCCGTCGGCCATTTTGTGGATTTTAAGGGCCCGATTGGCAAGTTTGAATATCTGGGAAATGGGCGCTGTAGTATCAATGGGAAACAGCGAAGTGTTAAGAAATTATACATGGTCTGTGGAGGAAGTGGCATCACGCCTATTTTCCAGGTCCTGCGCGCTGTTATGCAGGATAAAAACGACCCGACCCATTGCACGGTCCTGAATGGCAACCGTCTGGTAGAAGATATCCTGTGTCGCGAGGACTTGGATGTGTTCGCGAGGGAGAACCCGGAGAGGTGTAAGTTGCTATACACGCTTACTAAGGGACCGGAGGATTGGGAGGGCTTGAGGGGCAGAATTGGGAAGGAGTTGTTGGGGGAGCAGTGTAAGGTCGATGGCGAGGGGAGCAGTTTGGTGTTGATTTGTGGGCCGGAGGCGTTGGAGAAGAGTACGCACAAGGCGCTGAATGAGATGGGGTGGAGGGACGAGGATTTGATGTTCTTCTAGATGGTTATGGGATGTTATACCTGGGGCACTGGAGTTACATATATTTTGGTATGGTATGGGTGTTTGGGGCATTGTTGTGCAGAAAGTATATTGAGCACTTTGGTTTCTCATGAAGAATACGACTAAATTCGACACTTTCAGACCAGTCTTCTGCGTTGGCGTGTTTGTGTCGTCCCTTCAAACCCATACACACCATCACACCTTTCCTACCTCCTTCCCCAACCACTTCTCAAGAACCCACCTCATCAGCCCTCCCTCATCAAACCACCCGGAAGTCCAACCTCTCCCATCCCCATCTCCGTCCCTTCTCGTCGCGATAAGCACCCCTGTCTAGCCTCCTTGGCACCACAAGCGTGTTCGCTTCCTTATCAGTCGCGCTCCCCCTGCTCCCCCTCCCGTCTCGTGTCATCTCCCCTCGGAGAAAAGCAAACGTCTGCTGATATTAATTGTCAAAGCTGTGATTCGGCGCCACCGACTTCAGCCGCATGAGCTGGTGCATCTCCGCAGTTCGCCGCGGGGCACGACCAATTGGTGTTTTGCTTTATCGCTGGGGTAGCGTGGAAAGTATGTTGAGATGCGCATGTGCGGGAGATGTGCGTGTCCACGGAGTTGTTGATGCGAGAATGGATTTGACCTATCATTGATCGGTTTGATGTAGTTCGTGCTTTCTAATTCTTGAACTTGTGAACTCGTGCTCCTTGATTTCTTCACTCTGCATTCTTCTAAGCGATCACTTGGTTGTGATATCGCTTTCTTTTGTTACTGTGCGATCATCATTTACTCCCAAGTGTGTACGCGCCGTACCATACAGTCGAGTACTTCCATAATGGCGGGGACTGAGCCCATTATCACACAGGGCATTGAGCCATCGTCGGGCGAATCGCATTCGCCGCCTGGCGAACGCCATGTCTCAGCAACATGGGGATCAAAAGACGGCAATATTTCCAACGCGGAGTGGAATGACCCAGAGGCGAATAAACTGCCTGAAAAAGTAGCGGAGTTGGAGAAGAAGGGCGAGATCAACCAGGATGGCCAACGGAAAAAGATTGTTGTTGTTGGGCTGGGAATGGTTGGTATTGCGTTCATGTGCGTCCTCAGATGTTGATGTTGATGTTGATGGAGAAGATGGCTGACGATTTACTAGCGAAAAATTAATGAAGTACGATGTAAAGCGGAGAGAATATGATGTTGTGGTGATTGGCGAAGAACCACATTTGGCGTACAACCGCGTTGGTTTAACGAGTTTCTTTCAGCATCGGCTGGTTGAGAACTTGTACCTGAACCCCAAGGAATGGGTAAGCAGATTGGAAGTTTGGCGGCGAAGTGAAAGAAGCTGATATGAGGCAGTATTCATCCATGCCGGAAGGGTCATTGAACTACCATCTCAACACCATGGTAACTGAGATCGACTCGGACAATAAGACGGTTAAGACGTCTTCAGGCGACACCGTTCCATATGACATTCTAGTTCTCGCGACCGGATCAGATGCCTTGCTACCAAGACATACTCCAGGTCACGATGCAAAGGGCGTGTTCGTGTACCGCACCATCGAAGACCTGCAAAATCTCATCGAATTCGCCTCATCTCGAAAAGGCACCACCGGTGCTGTTGTAGGAGGAGGCCTGTTGGGTCTTGAGGCTGCGAAAGCGATGATGGATCTCGAAGACTTTGGTCAAGTGAGACTCATTGAGCGAAACCGATGGGTGCTATCAAGGCAGCTCGATGGCGACGCAGGTGGCATGGTTGTCGAGCAAGTCCGCGCGCTTGGACTTGATGTCATGCTCAGCAAAAGAGTTGGCAAGATCTTGACGACTGAAGAGAACGCTGTGAAGGGTGTTGTCTTCGAAGACGGTGAAGAGATGGAGTGCTCTTGCATATGCTTCGCCATTGGAATTAAATCGCGAGACGAACTGGCGAGAAAGTCTGGCATCAAGTGCGCTGACAGGGGCGGTGGCATCGTTGTCGGATCCGACCTCACGACCTCAAAACCAGACATTTACGCTATTGGCGAGTGTGCAAGCTGGGAGAACCAGACCTTTGGCCTAATCGCACCCGGAGTGGAGCAAGCAGATGTCCTGGCTTTCAACCTCACACAAGCAAAGGCACATGCTCCACGGAAGTTCAAGAGCCCAGATCTGAGCACGAAGCTTAAACTTCTCGGTGTTGAGGTTGCCAGTTTTGGCGACTTCTTTGCAGACAGAGATGGACCGAAGAACATGCCTGGAAGACAGCGAGCTGAGAAGAAAGAGGCTGGAGGCATTAATGGTACGACACCTCGAGACAAGGTCAAGAATTTGACTGATGGCCCAGCTCCTCCACCAGTCAAGGCGCTCACGTACAAGGATCCATTCCAACAAGTTTACAAGAAATACCTCTTTACAATGGACGGAAAGTACTTGCTGGGTGGAATGATGATCGGTGACACCAAGGACTACGTAAAGCTCGTACCAATGGTCAAGAATCAGAAGCCGCTTGATATGCCACCAAGCGAGCTCATTATCGGAGCGTCAAAGGGCGACGACGACGGCTCAGATCTCACTGACGATACGCAAATCTGCTCATGTCACAATGTAACGAAAGGCGATGTAGTCAACTCCGTCAAGGACGGAACATGCAAGAGCATCGGCGACGTCAAATCATGCACAAAAGCCGGAACTGGGTGTGGTGGCTGCATGCCACTCGTTCAAACAATCTTCAACAAGACCATGGCATCTATGGGTAACGAGGTGAAGAACCACGTATGCCCGCACTTTGAACACTCTCGCGCAGACTTGTTCAACATCATCTACGTCAAGGAGCTCAAGGACTTCTCGGCAGTCATGAAAGCTTGTGGAAAGGAGCCTGAGTCACTAGGTTGCGAAGCCTGCAAGCCTACTATTGGATCAATCATTGCATCGCTGTACAACAAACACTTGCTCGACCTGGACAGGAGAGGTCTACAAGAGACGAACGACAGGTTTCTGGCCAACATCCAGCGCAATGGCACATTCTCGGTCGTACCGCGTGTATCAGGTGGCGAGATCACACCGGAGAAGCTCATTGTCATCGGCATGGTGGCGAAGAAGTACAACCTCTACACGAAGATTACTGGTGGACAGCGTATTGACATGTTTGGTGCGAAGAAACACCAACTGCCTGAAATTTGGCAAGAGTTAATCGACGGCGGCATGGAGTCTGGTCACGCGTACGCGAAATCATTACGAACAGTCAAGTCATGTGTGGGAACGACATGGTGCCGCTTCGGTATTGGCGACAGTGTTGGTATGGCTGTGCGTCTGGAGGAGCGATACAAGTCGATCCGTGGACCGCACAAGATCAAGGGCGGAGTGTCAGGCTGCGTTCGCGAGTGTGCTGAGGCGCAGAACAAGGACTTTGGGTTGATCGCAACGGAGAAGGGCTTCAACATTTTCGTCGGTGGTAACGGTGGCGCGAAACCGCGGCACTCAGAACTCCTGGCAAAGGACGTCCCGCCTGATGATGTCGTGCCAATCCTCGATCGCTATCTCTCGTTCTACATCCGCACCGCCGACAAGCTGCAAAGAACCGCGCGATGGATGGAGAACCTACCAGGCGGCATAAAATACCTACAAGAAGTGATCCTTGAAGACAAGCTCGGGATCTGCGCGGATCTCGAAAAGCAAATGGAAGACCTCGTCGGTACCTTCTTCTGCGAATGGACCGAAGTCCTCAAAGACCCTAAGAAGCGCTCCTGGTTCTCCCAATTCGCAAACACATCCGAAACCATCAGCGACACCATCGAGCCCACGCAAGAGCGCGGCCAAGAGCGCCCCAGCTACTGGCCCAAAGACTCCATCACAGAAGACTTCCGCGGCCACAAGTGGTCTGAATTATCATGGCAGCCGCTCGTCAAAGCCGAGGAATTCAAAGATACAGATACGGGCGATAGCAAGGCTATCAAGCGCGGCGACACGCAACTCGCCGTCTTCAAAGTCCGCGGCAAATACTACTGCACGCAGCAAATGTGTCCGCACAAGCGGGCATTCGTGCTCTCAGATGGCCTGCTCGGCGAGGACCTCGCA
Source organism: Parastagonospora nodorum SN15 (assembly GCF_000146915.1). NCBI lineage: Eukaryota > Fungi > Ascomycota > Dothideomycetes > Pleosporales > Phaeosphaeriaceae > Parastagonospora > Parastagonospora nodorum. The sequence continues at coordinate 1,222,700 of NW_001884556.1, forward strand.
AGCAACAAACTCTGGGTCTCGTGTCCGTACCACAAGCGCAACTACGAACTCAGCGGCGACAACGCAGGTAAATGCGCAAATGACGAGTCGGTCAACATTGCAGTGTTCCCGATTGAGGAGCGCGGCGATGGGTATTTGTACGTCAAGCTACCGAGTGTGGAGGAGTTGGACAGTGTGTTGGGCACGTCGAAGTTTGTCATCAAGAAGAGCGAGACGGAAGATCCGTTTGTGGCGCTGGATAAGAAGCTGGAGCGGTTGGCGTTGAAGGGCAGGAAGGGGACGCAAGTCTCACATCTGGAAAATGGGCTTGGTGAGAAGGGCAAGGCTGCGATGATTTTGGCAGGGGGCGAGAGGGGTGCTGGCGGGCTGGACTGGTAGACGTGTTTGAAAAGGGCGTTGTTGGATCATATGAGGCGTTCGATTTTGGTGCAGAGATTCCCAGTGTAGTTTGAAATGTGAACACGTACATGTACGACGCTTTTGGACGCTAGATTTCACCCATTGCACTGGGTATGTGATGTAGGGTAGTGTAGCACTTAGTAGCTGAGGTTGTTTGATGATTCTCACGCGTCACGTCGTGGCAGATGGTATGATATTGAGGCGGACGCGCAGTGTCAGGCTGATTACAAATGACTTTTAGTCTGCTAGCACTACGTTCCACAAGGCCGCGAGGTTGGTACCGTTCTAATCCCGGGCTCCATGGCTGCCACGTACTAAGCTGCTGTCCTGATGTTGAGAGTTTATCAGCCGCTATCGGGTATGAGACCCAAGGGTCGAGATCGAGCTCTTGTACCCAATTAGTTGAAGCTTGATTCCGTGGCTTGAGCCAACACTAGCTACACCAGTCGTATTGCCAGCTTTGTATTACAGATTACGACTTACAATTGGAGCATAGCATGTTATGTATGGTTGCTAACGCTCGATCGGAGTTCAGAGCCTCAGGCGACAAGACATGTGCGCAAGTGGGTACAGATGTCCGCTGGCGAGACGCCCCGGGAGCAGTCGAGCAAGGTTGGTTGGTCGTGGCATTTTGCGGTGAAGGCTTACACTTGGGCGCTGGCTTGGACATGTCCTCATAGGTATTTAGAGGTCACCTGCTCATCATAGCTCCATCACATGCTCAATTCTCCGATACTAGATGACTTGAGCTACTTTGTGACTTGAGCTACTTTACAAGACCCAGACAGGGTTGTATTACACGGGAAGCGCGTGGCTCACCGTTCCAGAGATACTCATCGATCGTGTCCTTTGCCCGAACATGGCCCGATTCCAACCTGAGCTTGAGACGTACTCCATAGAGCCTCGTTGAAGCCCAGAAGTCATGCTCAGGATTGTCGACTCAGTGACCGAGGCCACAACACTGAAAAGGTGATGCGAAACAGATGGAAAGTGGCAGGTTCTGTTAACACCTCTTTTCGGCTCGTCGGCTTCGATAGCGTTGATGCGACTTCATCTTATACTATTTTGTAAGCTAGAAGTAGTGTTGCTTCCTGTCTGGCTGATTGTATCATGCATGTACGCGGTTACCAACACGTTACATGATGTCTCGGTCATATTGAGAAAGCTCGTCATTGGCCTTGAATGTTACAGTGCGGCGGGGAACTGGGAGTCTTTGGGAGATGACGTGTTTTGGTAGGTATCTGCTATGCTGCTAACGCTTGTGGTGCCATTGAGGTCCTGTCATCTTGGGAGGTAGCAAACAATTCATGTGCAACGTTCGGCATAGGCCGGACTCACCGGTAAGATTGCACTGCGTTGTACGTAGTGAGGCTGAATACGACCGCAGAGTATATAGAGTGATTATCCTGGTGTAATGAATTAAGCTGTCCTCCAGAAATCAGCATCGCATATCTCACAATTTTGACAGACAAGCAAAGTACCCTTCCTCTCCTTGCTCTCCCAAAGCTTTTCACACTCCAGAACAGACAAGACAGCACTGCGCAGCCATGGTGCGGATCTCCATCGATGGCAAGTTGTTCACCGTCGATAACACAGTAGCGAAATCCTGGCTCCCCAATGCGAACTCTTGGAGCCACATCCGTGGAGATGATATTGTAGACGCCGTCGAGAATAGTCTATCTGCATGCAGCCAAACCAGCATCGCCCCCAGTACCGTTCGGAAAGTCATTAGGGATTTGTTCCAGACCCTCAGCCGTCACCACCATCGCAATGCAGCGAATTTTACCACAGAAACACTCCAATCACTCCTGCACGAAGATAAATACGGCAATCAGCTCTCAGGTCTAAAAGCCAGTCGGTCGCACTTCCTCATCCTCGCCGCTCTCGCTCGCTGCACGCACTCTATCCCACTCGCAATCGCCATTGCCTCATTCCTCTCCAACAACATCCACGATGTAGTGCAATACGAGTCGCACTATTATCTCCGCGAATGGAACCAGGCACTCCACGAGCTCCATGGTGTCTTCCCTGACCCCCACATGCTCCAGCAACTCATCGCCCAACTGACAGGCTGCGGCCGCTCGAGCTGGAGCCCGCACAAATGGTACGACTCAGACGCGACGAAGATGAAAAAGGCTATTGAGGCGGCGCAGTCCTGGCCGAGAATACCATCGCCGAGAATGATAGGTCCGCCGCTGGATTTGGGCCGGCCTTTGTCGGCGCCTGGGTACAGGTGCCCGCGGATCCCGAGCCCGGACTGGCGATTAAATAGATGGTATCGGTCAGCGTGGTCGAGTCCTGTTATGCAGCCAAGGATACCGGATTATTGTGATGATGAGGGGTATGAGGCGCTTGCGGTTGAGCAGGAGTGTCAAGCTGCTGAAATGGACGATATGAATCGACGGCTGAAGAGACTGGAGAATTCTTCTCCTTATTCTTCTAATTATTACTCATATTAACGTCTGGTTCCGGAGGCATAGTACAATTGTTTTGTCTTTGATGAATTAGAAAGAATGTCTTTTGAGCGTTATGTTGGCTTTGGCCAGATTAACGTTATGTTCTTCTTTGAACCAGTGCTTTGTTGCCAGTAGAGTAAATTCAATTCGTTGTATATATTAGTCCGAGTGCGCGTGCGCGATCCTAGTCGGCATGCATATATGCACAACAGGTCTCGTATAGTACGTACCAACATGCCATAGATTGACCATATTCCGCCCATGAGTAGCGCCATACGCCCTGCTAATGCCGCTTGAAGCAATACTATAACCCCAAAATTCCCATCCGAAACCCACGCTCATCGTAGGTAATGTATGACAAGCCAGCAGAACAAGAAGAAGACGACGACTCCAGTGTAGAATATCCACTTGTCTTGCTTGGCTCTGCGCTCGACCATACGTATAGTGTCACCACTGATACCCAGTGTATTTGCTGCACTATACAGCCTTCTTTGCGTGCCTTTGAGCATCTCTCTTTGCTGGCCGAGGTCGCCCAGAACAGTACGTCCTCTATCTAGGAACTCGTCCAGAGTTGGTCAGACGTGTGCTTGAAGAACGTATGCTCGCGAAGCACGTGACCCTCGCGATCATATTCAGGGCCTTGTTGGGCGCCGGCAGAGTACGCATTAGGTCGGTATGGCGCGTTGGGATCGTAAGAGGCAGGCGCGAACGGCGAGTGTGCTGCAGCTGCGCTTGTGTTGGGCAACGAGTATGGGTTTTCGGGTGTGGCAGCGTGATGTGGGCGGCGGCCTAGCAGTTCTGTTCGCGCTTCGATTGTTTGCTAGGATTCGTTAGGACTATTCGCTCTTGCCTTGTTCAGGCGCTCCTGCTGATTGCGCAACTACATACCACGTCCTCGTTTGCGCTCTTGATGCGCTTGAAGCTGGCTCTATATTCATCCAGCTCGTTCCGGAAGTTCTTCAATCGCTCAAATGCCTTTTCCTGCTTCGTCTGGACGGGTTCCTGCTTGGCGAGCTTGCCATAGTCGTCGATGGTGCGCGCAAACGTGGTGAGGGATGCATTGAGCTGTGCTTGAAGATGCGGAGACGGCGCAGCAGAGTCTGCAAACTGGTCTAGGTCTTTGCGTATTGACGTTGACTGTCGCAGGGCGGAGTTGAATAGAGCATTCTATTTGGGGTGTGAGCTGGACCCTTTGGCTGCAGACTGGGGTAACAAACCATACTGGTTATTGCGCGCAAGGGAGGACTTGAGAATCTCCGGGGCTCGTTTGGCGGTGGTCTAGGTCAAGAACACGTCCCCGGAATTCAATGGTTGCTGCAGCCTTGTAGGCGGAATTGTGGTGTATTGAACACATTGCATCATTGTTTAGGTTCAAGCTGATGGCTGCTTAGTCATGCTAGGGTCCCCCGGATGCGGCCATCACACTTCGCCCACTCCTGTCATCGACATCAATGTCCTTTCTTGTCAATCCGTTCTCTCAAGGTTCGCGTGCAGGTGCAGCTTGGTTTTGCGTCGGTTCAGCTTCTTCATTTCCCGATGTCGATGACTCTACGCGAGTTGGCGCGCAACGCGAATGCCTGAACAAGTACATCCCTGGATGCCGAATATTTCATGTACCTCGTGAAGACAGTTCTAAAGCCGTCGAAGTAGCCATTGACGACTGGAAAGACCCAGAAGCTGGAGACTCAAAAGATCAAGTTATGGTCTTCAAGTACAAAGGCAAATTTGTCGCAATCAATCATGTATGTTGCGCCAAAATTAAGTTCAGTCTCGAACAGGGACTTGCCAATGTCTACATGCTTCATGATTTGACCTCGCCGTAGGAGTGTCCACACTCATCCTATCCCCTGTCCAATGGGATCCCATTCGATATTGAGGACTTCGGCGTCGTGCTGAGTTCTGGCATTACTTGTCCCCAGCACGATTGGTCTTTCGATCTCCATACTGGAAATTCAGACCGTGGCAGATATAAGCTCCAAGTGTGGGAGGTTCAACAGCGGCCGGCAGAATCGGAAATCGACGACATGGACGTATGGGTCAGGAGGAAGCAGAAGATTGGATGAGATAAAAGCAGACACTCAAGTCTCTCGTTTGAAAGCTCCATCAAAGAACTTGGCTCCGCAGCCTTCGCATAAAACGCTCCGGAGTACTGCATTTGTATGCAGACTACTTTTGACATGATCTCATACCTCCGGCAGCTCAGAATGGCTGCATGTCATCAGGCAGCTGGGAATCCCAGCGCATGGAGGTTATTTCCAGTGGTGTCCATGAATTCATTGGTTTGTCGACCCGTTGCAATAATCATGTAGTTAGTCGTTCGGAAAGAGGTGGCTTCAAGGTTTCGGTTCCAATAATGTTCAGTTCACGGGGCTTACAAAGGGTGGACATGCTACACTTATTGATCCGAAGGCTAGCTATGCTAGTCCAGATGAAGACCTGAGTGGCTGGGTACTTATACAGTGGGATCAGCATGCCGCATACCGCTACTCCTCTTGAGGATCTCGACACAGCAGCCCATCTACGAAGTAAGCTCGCATGCGCCGCACATTTCATCTCTCACAAGCTTTTCGTCTTTACTCCTAACGTTATCGAATGACCTGCATGTGTTGCACTATGTCAACATCTATTGCGCTGTTATAAACAAAGGCTTCGCTACCAGAAAAGGGCCATCACCGCCTGCTAGTTCTCCACACTACACATGACACTGTCAAATATCGTTCTGCCATCGCTTCAACATGACATCGTTTACCCCATCCAAAAGTGCAATCCCCAAAGAAAAATTGCTCCGCGTAAAGCAAAAGCTCGCTCTCGCAGACATACCATCCGATCGCGACGACTGTGAGCCATGGCTCCACGGTCCACCATCCCGCAATATCAAGAGATTGACGCAGCACTGGGCACACGAGTATGAATGGCGCAAAGCTGAAGCGCAATTTAATGAATAGCCGCAGTTCACAGCTACGGTGAACGTGGATGGTTTCGGGATCTATGATGTTCATTTTGTGCATCGAAAGAGTAAACGAGAAAAGGCGATACCGCTTCTGTTTCTGCATGGATGGCCGGGGTCTTTCATCGAAGTCACCAAGATCTTGCCGGAACTTGTGAAAGGTAGGTACGAGGTGCCGACGTCTCATGCTGTTGCGCCTAGTCTGATTGATTTTGGGCTCTCAAGTGCCAGTGGAAAGGTCAGTGAGCAATATGAGTGCCTTTCGAATGCACTCACGACAATGGCTTGGACTCGCGATACTATAGAAAGGTTTTAACATGGCTCAACATGCCGAAGCATACCATAAAGTCATGCAGGCTCTTGGCTACAACGAATACGGTGTGTCTCAAATTTCGCATCGCGCTTTTGCGTATTTTCTCAAACCTGTCTCACTCATCGTGTATCCCACTGCTGACATGCCCAGTCGTCTAGGGCGGTGATCTCGGCTCCATGGTCGCACGCTTCCTATGCTTCGCCTACCCCAGCGCCGTAAAAACGCGCCATCTAAACAACCGCCTACCAAACGAACCAAGAGAAGCGGCCCGTCCAGAGCTCTTCGCTCGCGTCAAAGCGACGCCGCTTTCCGAAAAAAGAGCTGGCTGGCCTAGCCCGTACCGCACACTTCTTCAAAGAAGAGCACGGCTACCTCCCAACAATCTACGCGCCCCCTCACGATAGGGTACTCCCTGCAAGATAGTCCAACCGGGCTTACCCGCCTGTGTCTACGAGAAAATGCACGCGTGGTCCGGATGACTATGCCTGGACAGACGACGAAATCCTCACATGGATATCTATCTACTATTTCTTGCGCGCTAGGCTGGCTGCGTCCTCGTACATTTAGTGGAGCATGGAACACTGCGATCCGCCTGTCTTCGCTGCGGCGGCGGTGTGGAGCGATGTCCCGCTTGGTGTGAGTAGGTTTGATAAGGAAATTATTCTGATGCCGAAGCTGTGAAATCACACTTTGGGTCCGATTGTCTTTGAAGCGGAACATGACAAGGGCGGACATTTTGCGGCGTATGAGCGGCCTGATGCCATCGTGCAGGATCTGAGAAGTATGTTTGCGAAGAGTGGGGGCGCGTTTGGTGTTGTGGCTGGTAAAGACGGATATTGAAGTTGACTCATCCTCGATAGGAGGAGTCATGAGATGTTGCTTAGCATTGGCTAGACAGTGTGCGGTGGTCTGGATAAGCTTTTCGGCGTCAGCGCGGAGCATTGCGTAACTTTCCACCCTGTGAGGCATCATCCGGGTATTGCTAACCTTAAGTCTTCTCCCGCGACCCAAGATCCTGGATGCATGTCGAAACTACTTACGTCTCAACCGGAATGTGAAATGCCAAAGATCGAGCATGAATCTTTTACTAATGCTACTACACTTTGGAATCGGAATGTTTTAGCGCATGCAGGAAAGAGTATACGAACTTCTGATCAGAGCAAGCGCAGAGCTCATGTCATATATACGATGATTCCAAAATCTCAATTGTCCTTCCGGATAACGCCAAATCGCATGTTCACTGCGAAATCGGGTATACTAATGGATGAATTCGTGTAGCACTTACTCGAATTCGCCTCTACCTTGCGACCTGCCTAAACGGGCAAACATCCACCCTGCCACCTACCCCTGTCGATAACATCACCCAAGCCTGTTAGTCTGCCGAGCTATGAGAACCAGGCTATCTCTACTATCTTCTTGAAAAATTCGAGGGGTATCCACGATGTCTAACTCGCAGTGGAAGCTCGTATTGGCCTTGGCTGCGGTAGTACACTTCCGTCTTTCGATGTCCCGTGTTGACGTCGGATGCGCAAGCTGGATCGTCATGGATAGGATTTTATAAGAGTGTCGGTGACGCACGCAAGATGGGTTTGAAGGGTTTTGTTCTATTCGTCATGCGTTTCAATCCGGCTGCGTTGAGCATCGCCCTGCTGGCGACTGTGAGTGCTCACGATGCGCATGAAGCTCTACTTGAGCGTGACCTAGCACCACCTGTTGCTGTCAACGATGGGAGCTATACCAACTGTGCAAGTGCAGCATGGCCGCCGTCGAACGTTGGTGTCGAACTTGTACCACAAGCGCCAACTGGAGAGGTCACAGCCATGCTGGACGAAATCAGCCCAGCGAACATTGAGGCCATCATCACCAAGTTGGTCTCATTTGGTACACGACACACCTTGGCCACCTTCAACAGCAGCACAAGAGGCATTCATGCTGCTCGCGACTGGATTGCATCAGAGATGAAGGTTTGGGCAGACGAAAGCGAAGGGAGAATGACTGTCGAAGTACAGAGCTACACACAGGGAATTGCGTCCAGAATTCCGTTTCCTGTGGTCATATCCAACGTCGTAGCTACTCATCAAAGGAAGCGAAACACCCGAGAAGGTCTATGTCATGACTCGGACATTACGACAGTCGTGTCACCAACATCCTGAACTACGAGGCGGATTCTCCTGGAGCAAACGACGATGCAAGTGGAACTGCCAGTTAGTAATTCCACATCCCGAAAACAATACTTCCCACTAATCCGACTAGTCGCCATGGAACTCGCCCGCATCCTTTCCAAACACCAGCCCAAGTCCACCATCATCCTCGCCGCCGTAGCCGGCGAAGAACAAGGCCTCTACGGCGCTGGCTACCTCGCCGGTACCCTCAAGAACTCCAGCACCAACGTCGAAGGTATGCTCAACTGCGACATCGTTGGCTCCTCGACTGGCGACCGTGGCCAAAAAGACCCCTTCACCATCCGCGCCTTCGCCCAAGGTCCCCCGCCCTCCGAATCCGCCGCAAAAGCCGCCCAGCGTCTGCAAATTGGCGGCGAGAACGACAGCCCCGCGCGAGAACTCGCTCGGTTTTCTGCCGAGGTGGCGGGGAATAACGCCACTGGCATGAACGTTGCGATTATATACCGTCTTGATAGGTTCCTGCGTGGTGGAGACCATACGCCGTTTTTGCAGAATGGGTTTCCGGCAATTAGGTATACGGAGCCGAATGAGAACTTTGCGCATCAACATCAGGATCTGAGGACGGAGAACGGGACGGTTTATGGCGACCTTATTGATTTCGTGGACTTTGATTACACAGCAAGAGTGGGCAAGGTTAACATGGCGACAATTTGGGCTTTGTCTGAGTCTCCGGGAATGCCGCGGAACGTCACTGTCGACACGACGGTTCTTGACAATGACACGAGGTTGAAGTGGATTGTTTCGAACCACACGAATGTTGCTGGGTATGAGGTTGTTTGGCGACCAGTTGCGAACAGTTTGTGGACGCATCAGGTTGATGTTGGCAAGGTTGGTAGTGTGACACTGCCGCTGAGTAAGGATAATGTTATCTTTGGTGTGCGTGCAGTGGGGACAAATGGATATAAAAGCCCGGCCGTGTATCCGTTTCCTGGTTGAGCGGGACTACCCAGTGTTGGGGGAATTTGACGAACTAGGTAGATAGTAGATATGGAAACATTAGTGTCAGTTTCATGTTACTTCTGAGTCTTGCTTTCGTCTTTTCCACTCAAGGGTATCCATGAGGGAGACTTGGGCTGGGAGAATGGAACCGATTGCGACAAAATCTTTCCATGCCATTGTACTACTAAGATTGTAAGTAGTTTCGACTTCAACTCAACTTGAAAGATACCTTCAAGTTTACTCACTCGCCACCACAACTTCCTCCAACCCCTTCTCACCCTCTCCCTTCCCCTCCAGCTTTTCCCTCAAACCCCTCAAAACGCTCGTCTCCCTCAACTCACCCTCCACTCCCAACATTCTCTTCGTAAGCTCATGATACCCCCTCTCCCCATTCTCTAAATCCATAAACCTACCACACTCACTATACACCAACTCGCCATGCCTCTTCTCGTCGGCCATCAGCAGCGTAACAGACCGCCCAACAACATCAGCGGATTGATAATTCCCCTCGCCAAGCGCTGAGATGACGGCTTGCGGGACGATGTTAGTAGCAGTCCAGGAGGGCGCGATGGCGTTGATGCGGATAGGGTGGGGGGATTGAGTGAGGTTGGGGGTCAGGGCGCGGAGGAGACCGAGAACGGCGTGTTTAGATGTTGCTGAGGGATATTTAGGAGCCAGTCAGGTTACGTCCATGGAAATGAATGCGTACTGTAATCCGTAGCCGGAAAGCGGGAGAAACTCGACGCCGAAGCAGTCATGACCACACTCCCTCCGTTGGGATTCTTCTTGAGGTAGAATATGCCTAGTTTGACTGTATACATGCAGCCTGTCAAATTAACATTGAGGGTATTTAGCTTTGGGGGTAGTAGATCTCCATTTTCATCCACGTCGTCTTCCATGAGGTTGATGGTTGGTGCGATGCCGGCGTTGGCAAAGACGTGGTTGATTTTGGTGTAGTGCTTTTCTGCGGCTTTGAAGAGCTCGACTTGGTCTTTCCAGGATGTCACGTCGACCTTTTGGAAGGGCACTGATGAGGCTTCGGGCTCTGGGAGATCGTTGACGTCGCTTGCGAAGACTTTGCCGCCGTGCTTGATTATCCTTCGGAGAGTTGCGAGACCTATGCCAGATGATGCGCCTACAGGGTCTCAGTGAGCTTGGAGGACCGACTCATGGAGGATTGTTTACCAGTGATTATTACCACTTGATCCTTGATACCTTCAAGGGCGCTGTCTGGGATCTCAAAGCTCGTCATGTTGAGCAACAGAAAATGGACTTTGCGAAGCTTGCTTTCAAATGTATACTGAATGTATGCCCGTGGGGCTAGGAATTGGAAGCACTTTCTCCGGGAGTGTAGTAATGAGGATATGGAGGCGAATGTACGCGGGCGCTAGTCATGATATAGCATTCGGAATTGTAATTCGAAGAGTAGTACTACCTAGGTAAGATCAACGTAAGCTCGGAACGTCTAGGCGTTCGACCCCGCATCTAGTGCACAGCATCTGTACTGCATGCAATTCGCCCATCACGTACTGCAGCATGCATGAGAAACAAAGAAAACCCAAGGACGCGCAATTCCGTCTCTGGTATGTCGAAATGAGCTGTACGGAGTTCCTTCGCCAAGCTCTTTCTAAGCCCTGGCAATTTCCATGAATGGTCTGACGAATTCTACACGCATAGTCAAGATCCCTGCACATGGTGTTGAGCAAAGTATACGATGGTCTTTCCTCGTCGGCTAATCTTTGGTTGTGATGCGGCGAGTAAGACAAACGCGCATAGTTTGAGAAAACAGACTGGGCCGATTGTGGTTCTTCCATATTCAAGGTATAGCCTAGCTACAATGAGACTGTATCTTCGCATTGGGGTGTGATACATTCTAACGGCTAATCCGCGTGGTGAAGCTTGACTTTTGATTCAGCAGGCCTGCCGATTCTTCTCATGCCACGCGCATCATGTACCTAGCGCGCTTATGCTGCAATGTTTGCCGTTTGCAGAAGCCAGAATACGAGCAAGATGGTAGCAGCGCGTGGCCAAGTCCATTCCCTGCGAATTCATCGCAAAACAGTGTGGCGTGCGACTGGCGCTACTGAGGGTCGATCGGAGCACGGGAGATGGGTAAGGGCACCGCGTTTATCTCAAGGGCATGGACAGGCCGTAGGTCGTAGGCACTCGTTGGCGACGTAAACGTATGTACTCATGAGCCTCAAGCACCTCCACCACCGCCTCCTCTTCCACGTCCTCGTCCACGGCCGCGCATGCCTCTGCCTCCCCGATCGCCGCGGTGCTCTCCTCGCTGATGCATGCCGCCTCGGCCACCGCGATTCGCCTGGTCCTTTACTTGCTGGTCCTTTACTACATCGACGATCTCGTCTGGCACTCGAAGGTATTTGATCTGTGATATGTTAGCGTTCCAACAATGTCCAAAAGACGGCTTTGATTCTTACTGTGCTGCCGCGCACGTAGATCTCCGGTAACCGCATGAACTTGTCACCGTCTGCGCTCGTTTGTACCACTTCCCTCAAGGTGAGGTTCATCCAGGTATCGCAATTGACGAGCAGTCCGTTGAGGGTCTCGCCGCTCTTCAACTCCACGAGCATAGGATGACCGGTCGCGGCCGTCAAGAGCCCTAAGGGAAGCTGCGGTTGTTGTCAATATCAAATCCCCGGTCCACGGCGTCGCATTGTGTATGACGTACCATATTGACTCTTCGACTGCCAGAGTAGGGAGTATTGTAGGACAGGCAGGAAAGTGCTATCAATCGCACACGAGAAACGGCCCAGCAACGAAGTCGAGAGCTGGGGTGGAGTTGTGCAGCGCGTGTGGGGTGTTTGGTCAAGCGTCGTGTATCGAATAATCGCGGAAGAGCTTGGACCATGCTTGGCGGACATTACTTCACGGGCGCGATTCACGATGATCAGACATATGTTGGTGATGACGTGACTCGAATACATCCTCTCTTCTTTGATGGCTCTTCTTTGTGTGTCAAGGGCACGGAGTATTTTGGACTTTTACCTTCATGCTCATTATCCATAACAGAATATGGTCTACCATCATGCTACTTTCCTGCTGGAATGTACATACAAGTTCTTCAATGCATCGTCTTCCTAATGGACATGCTACCTAGTCTCTACTTTTAATTATGCCATGCCTGGAAGATGGTATTCTCTATCGAATATGTTGCTGCGTGATCGAAGAGGAAGGAACGCCCCGGAAGCCACCAGCATCTCGATCTTGCCAGATAACCGTTTACACTATGCGCCAGGATCCTCAACCAACGGACCTCTAGCATCGCGTCTGCAGCGCCTTCTTGCACTATTGCTTCGTTTCACTGTTTCATCACATCGCATTCATGCGCGCACCTGAGTTGTGAGCGGCGCGGACGTCTAAGCCACGCTGACGGCAGCCACGGGGCCTTAAACCCTCCGGCCGCCCTTAAACACACCAACGCCCTTCAAACTGGTGCCTGATCCTGCTAGAGTTTGGAGACTTTGACCGCCCACTCCACTTCAGCGCCGCTCGTTGTGTGCGTCTTCGAGGTCGGATTGCGGGTTGTCTGCTGTTTTTGCTCTTCTTAATACTCGCTTCACTGCTCTCGCTGAACGATGCGGTCGCTGAGGTCCAAGTTCGTGTCCGCCTGTGCGCTCAGCATCGCCTCTGTCACTGCCGCTGTCCTACCTAGCCGCGCCGCGGACGTTCCTCGACCGGACGGAAAGCTCCTGCACTACGGTATGCTCCACCCTTATATGCATTCAGCTTTGCCATCTCCAGGCATCTGCTAAACTATTGCAGAATTTCAACACGACTACGCGCAAGCTACCTTCAGTGTCCCCTGCAACGGCTGTCTTGGCTCAGCACATGACACGGACCAGGATGACGAGTCTCTCGTAAGGCCGCTCCAGGCACCTAAAATAGTGACATCGTGCTCACGCGCTCCAGGTTTTGAGGTTCACAAGTCATGCCCAAGACGAAGCCTGCGGTTCTTCTAACATCACCTTGAATGGAGTGCAGCTGTCTCAAGAGTGGAACGGCGACTTCGCTACTGGCTCAGGCTCATACACCGCTGGAGGTACTACCGACGCTACACAGGATGACCTTTCTCTACAACGCGACTTGGATCTTGAGTGGAACTCTGCCTGTCTTCACGGTGACGAGGAGACAGACGAAGCAGCACAGGTCCTGACAGTCAGCATCAAAGCCATCGACGGCAAAGCCCTTATCATCCCCTCTGGATTTACAGTCTCTTTCAAGCAGCAAACATCACCTCCCTCTTTGCTCAGGTTCGAGTCTGTTCCCGACCGCTCTGCAAGTGACAAAGACGTAGCACAATACTGGCGTAATCCGCCTGCACACCTTCGTCTCGTCGCCAACGGAACCCTAGTCACACAAGACAGTACTGTCCTTGAGCAGTCACTAGAGAACGACCTCCGCGAGTTAAGAGAGCTTCAAGCAGAGCTTCGAAAACTCCAGCAGGCGATTGCAAACAAGAAGGATCGCATCAACTCACAGCTTCGGAAAGAGGTCAGTAGCCTCACGGACGAGATCAACGAGTGTGAAGGTCTCGCCTGTATATTCAAGGCCATTGCGCACAAAGCTCAAGGTGCCTTGAAAGACGCTGTTGAGCGTTGCAAGTCCAAGCAAATCAACGACATGGGTCGCCCAAGCCTGGACCTCTACGCGCCGGCCCACATCAATGCGGTGCAAAAGTCTGGTGGCTCAATCAAAGTTGAGACAATAAATGTGCAACCGTACGAGGAAGCTACCGATGAACTGCCACCACGTCCTACCAAGACATCGCCGTACATCATCGCTCTCGAGGTGACACTCAGCCTCCTTTGCTGTGGCTGCCTCATCGCGACTATCCGTCACAAGTGCAGCAGCCTTCGTACCCGCACCGAACGTGCCGCCGCTCGCGAGGAACGCGACACTGCCGCAGCATACCGTCGTGCAGCCCGACAGCACGCCTGGCGCAACTGGTGGCGCGGCAATTGGCGAAAAGACCCAAGAACGCATCGAAGACTACGAAGAGAAGCGCTCCCTCATCCAGTCGCAAGAGAGCGTCCTCGAAGACGCTATGCAAGCCGAAATCCGCCAACTGCGCGCTGCTCACGACGTAGTCAACGACCTCGTCCGCGGCGCCGAAGAAGGCAGGGCCCCGTGTAACTGCCATCACACATACCCGCCCTCCCTGGCGTCGACATACCCGCCCACCGTCATGTCGTCATGAGGCTCCGTCGCGCCCGCAATCCCGGACAGATAGCTTACCCAGCTACCGCTCGAATCCGCCCAGCGAGCCGCCAAACTACGAGTCCGAGGTCGACATGTCGGACATCGTCGCCAATGGCTTCAGGCAGTATACTTCGTCTACCATATCGGAGACGACGTCGCACTGGACGCCGGACAGTAGTGTTGTCGACGTTAGTCCGAGGCCAAGCGCGGAGACGCTGCGGTATCCGCAGAGCATTTTTACGTGCTCAGAGGACGAGGGGGAAAGTGATGTTGATTGAGGGGTAGAGGTTGTGCTGTGATGGCACGCCTACAACTTCTTCGACGTCTGCTTTGGCTGTTCATTCTACCGGCGATTCGCACACCTACTGCACTCAGCTATGCGATGGACCACGGATCCATCTGATACTACCGAGTAGCTCAGTATCCTCATTCCCAGCTTCCGAGTTGAAGGATAGGCGAGTAACCCTCTCCTTGTGAGAACGCACACTTAATTGCGTCTCTGCACACAACAGGCGTTTGGGCGCTCGTTTTCACTTGCTCTTTTTTCGCTTGTTCTCGACACTTCTACCAGCGGGACTGGGGCTTCTCGCGACTAATACTTTGCGCCCGATGTACAAACATGTCATTTTCATTCCGTTTCTTGCGCGGGAAGCTGGAGTTGTGGCAATGTTATGGTTGTACTTACATGTTATTTTGGTTCCTGTCCAAACGGGGTCATAGGAGAAAGCATATATCAAAAGACAATGCGGGATGCAAAAGTCTATAATATCATCATCAGTTCGAACACAACAGCTCTGCCATTTCGAATGGGGTCTTGATGCTTGAAGTTGATTCCTCGCCACAATTCTATATTGTACAAATGCCATGCTCATCTACATACATATAGTACAGCCCGTTCCACACCCTTATCTCCTCCTCAAATACCAGTTAAACGCCAACTGCCCCGTCTCAATGTGGAACGGCGTCGGCACCTCTGCCAGCCCAGGTCGTGCCACAGGATGTCTAAGATATACCGCCGCGCAGATATTCTGGTTGACTTCCAAGTACCGCGGTATGAAGGCGAACGCACTCATGTAGTCTCTAGGCCGCCAGGGCGTCGCATACGGTGCGGCTACGTTTCTCCGGTTCCACGCGCTTGTGTGCTCGGTCTCGAGGCGCAGCTTTTCAAAGGCGGAGCGCAGGCGCGCTTGGTCTTCTTGGGAGATCAGGGGCTCTGCATCCGCGGGGTCACGCGAGGATGACGGCGCGGAACGCGAAGCGATTTGCGTCTTCAGGAAGTCGAACTGGGTGTCGAGGGTGGAGATGGTTTCTGGGTTGGCGGTGCGCCAGAGGCCGATGGCTTTCTTGACGGATTGTCTGAAGGCGCGGAATTTCTGCTTGTCTTTTGCTTTCACGTCTTCGGCGAGGACGTCGTCGACTTGCTCCATGAGGGCCTGGAGTTGCTGCTTTAGCTCGTTGGGCGTGGGTTCTGCGCGGGTGCTTTCGGGGATGGAGGGCTTTGGGGCAGGCTTGACGGGGTTTTGTTCGCGCTCTTCAGCGCGGGCGGCAGCTTTCTCTTTGATGACTTTGCGGGCGCGGGTGGAGCGGGTTTTGGGGGCGCCGGTTGCGAACATGACGGAGGAGGGCTCGACTTGGAACATGTCGCCTGGGTTGAGCGAGTATCCTGGGTATACCATCTAGAAGCGATGTCAGTACGGGGAGCGGTATTTGAGGCCTGCCACACATGCCTTCTTGCCGTTGACCTTGACGAGGCCGTGGACAACGAATTGCCTCGCCTGCCGCACACTGCTCGCAAACAGTGCGCGGAAGATGGCAGTGTCTAATCGCCGCTCGAGCGGGTAGTATGTCATCTGCATGTACGGTGTCATGGGCGGCGTCCTCGTCTTGTCTTGCGAGTCTGCGCCCATTCCTCGCCCGGCACCTTGCTCGGAACCGTCATACTGTGCCAGATATTTGTGGTCCATGGGCACTACGGCGGGCAAATTCCTCTTGAACTGCCGCTTCCACTTCTTCTCACGTATGTGCTCGCCGTGGTATGCTCGCGTGGCCGCCTTGGCCGCCCATTTCTGCTGGAAGTATGTTTTGGTCGCGACATTGGGTGAGCGGAGCTGTGAGAGGGAATAGAGGGACCATCGTGACCAGTCCTGGCGGACATGCTACTGCCATCAGCGCCGCCCTTTCTCGTATACAGGACAATGACGTACCAGCTTCTTCAGCGAATGGAACCGTGGGTTTTTCCTAGGCATGGCGAATGTGGGAGGCGGTGCATGTGCGGTGACTGGCCGTCCTCTGAGTCCGCCGACAGTAGGTGACGGGCAAATCGTGAAATCTGGGGGTCCGAGCGTCGTCGGTTCCGAAAAAATGCTAGAGCTTCTCTCACTTCAAAAGCTCGTTCGTCCCCATCTTTTTCTCACCCGCAGCCGCGCCAGTACTAACACTTGAGAAAAAGTGTTCGAGTAGCTTCAAAGCTAATCCGCGACTCTAGATATACTATTCTCAACTATGGCCGACACCGAAAACGCTGCTTCGGCAGCCGCCAACCCCGCTGAGACGGCTAAGACTGAGAGCTCAGACGTTAAGCCCACCACGAGCACTGACGCCACCGTGAGCGACGCAAAGGCCGACGACTCCAAGGACAAGTCGGAAGCCGCTGGCGAAGAGAAGTGGGAGCTCAATGGCAACTCCAAGGACAAGGACGAGCGTCGCGGTGGTCGCAAT
Organism: Parastagonospora nodorum SN15; assembly: GCF_000146915.1. NCBI lineage: Eukaryota > Fungi > Ascomycota > Dothideomycetes > Pleosporales > Phaeosphaeriaceae > Parastagonospora > Parastagonospora nodorum. The sequence continues at coordinate 1,239,878 of NW_001884556.1, forward strand.
GACCGCAACGGTCGCAACGACCGCTTCAACGACCGCCGTGATGGAGGCCGTGGACGAGGCCGTGGTCGCGGTGGCTTCAACAACAACACTAAGAAGTTCGTTGCGCATGCGCAGGTCTCTTTTTCCCTCGACTAACCTGATTCAATAGGCGCAACGAGGAATTCGACAACCTCCCCGAGACTGACGACCCTGTCGAGATTCGCAACCAGGTGAGATGCGCAGTGCGCTTGTCGCAAAACCCCCACTAACCGTGCGCAGGTCGAGTTCTACTTCTCCAACCACAACCTGGTCACTGACGAGCATTTGTTCACCGAGCTCGGCGGTCCTCTTAACCGCCCTGTCTCCATCAAGCATCTGTCCGACTTCAAGCGCATGCGTCGCTTCCGCCCGTACTCTGCCATTGTCGATGCGCTGCGCGAGAGCAACGACTTGATCGTCGTAGACGACGGTGAGTACAACGGAACCGGAAAGGAGGCAGTCAAGCGCAAGGAGCCTCTTGTTTGCCCCACCGAGGAAGGCGATGAGGAGCGCAAGCCCAGCACTCTCGATTACTTCTACCGCCTCAAGAAAGCGTCCTCGAACAAGATCGAGACTAGCGTCTACGTCAAGAACTTCGGCGAGCCTGAAAAGGCTGGCCAGATTGCGATTGAGCAGTTCTTCCGTCCCTACGGCGCAGTCATGGTCCGCAAGCGCCGTGATGCAGACGACAGCTGGAAGGGCAGCGTCTTCGTAGAGTTCGACTCTGAGGACTCTCAGAAGCAGTTCCTCGCCCTCGATCCCAAGCCCAAGTTTAACGGCAACGAGCTTACTGTCATGGGCAAGAAGGAGTACATCATCTGGAAGTGTGAGCAGAAGGGCATTGAGCCTAACTTCGAGGCCAGGAGGTGGGAGTCCAACGGCAACCGCAGCAAGGGCGACACCCGTGGGCGTGGCCGAGGCCGTGGACGCGGGCGTGGACGAGGAGGATTCGACGGCCGCGACCGTCGCGACCGCCGTGATCGTGACCGCTCCCCCCGCCGCCGACGTGACCGCAGCGGTTCAGCTGGCTCAGTCGACAGCCGTGACTGGAACGACCGCCGCGACCGCTTCCAGAAGGGCAAGGATGACCGCAGCAGCCGCAAAGAAGAGGACCGCAAGGAGGTCGAGCGCGATGGTCACGGTGTGCCCGTGGTCAAGGACACCCGTGGCGATGCCGACAAGGACGGTTCTAACAAGCGCAAGGCTGATGGCGATGACCGCGCCGACAGCCCCAAGAAGGGCAAGTTGGAGATCAAGCAGGACGAGTAAGCTCTTTCACTGGCTTTCATTGCATGATGCGGCGTTTTGGGTTTTCCAGTTCCTTGGTCGTTCTGACGATACCATCACGATTGGAAGGATTTCATAGCAAAAGTTTCTCTCAGATTCCATCGTCCGTTCGTATATAGGCGAATCGAATCTACGATGCTCTGCTTCGGCATGAGCTCATGAATGACACACTGCTCACCTACAATGCGAATCTCTTTATGATGTGAAGCAATATGGCCTTTCTTTTTGTGACTGACTACCCGCCCACCGAGCTCTACAACAAGGATCGCATCAATTTAACATAGACTCAACATGGCATAAATGTTTCGCGAAAAGAAGTAAATACACTGGAGCTAAAATAGCAAAGGAAAAAAAAAGAGCGTCCATGTGATTAAAACTAGCTTGATCATGAAATATCGAGTCCATGGCTGTCAGCCTCACGCAAAGGTTGTAGAGAGCGCCCATAATCTTGGAGTAGATAGCCGATTTAACAGTCTGTGCTGCTGCGCTCTGGATGTAAACACAATGACCGAAATCTTATCCATCGTAGTTTTTAAGCTGCGGAATAACTCGAGTCAAGGACCACGAAATAAAAGACCAGGCATTGAAATGCAAATGCGCACCTGAGGGTCCATGGCACCATGTCCTGCAATAGTTTGTATGTACATTTCGCGAATGATTCACGTCTGTAAGAACTCCATCTCGAACGACACGAGAGCCTGTATAGACTCATGATTACTAATGTGAAGCATCTCTAAAGACACACAGGCTTCGTAATGTGCGTCTCAGGTCGCTAGTTCAGAGCGAATAGACATGAAACGGGATTGATTAATCAAGCATTGGTGCATGAGCCGCTGGCCGAATTCTCCATTGATTTCGCGCCCTTGCTCTTCCGATGCTACCCAATTGAATGTGATTAGGCCGCGGCACTGTACTTGCGTAGACTCACCCGGTGACTCGAATGTTTGATGGGGAGTCATAGTCTCGATGACGAGCATATAAGTGAACCAGTTCCACTGAATGAAGGTATGAATACGGGTCGAAATACGTGATTTTGAACAAAAGGGCGGCAGAATGGCTGGTCGTGATGCGGGAAAGCGACCTTAACGTTGCCACTCCGGGCTAGCCTCAAGCGAGCACCTGCCCCGCCCCACCGCAAAAAACCTCGATCGTTCCTACTTGAAGTGCCCCCCCGCTCCTCCTCCCTCTCGACAGACGCGCCTCCACGGCTTATCAACTGAACGACTTCGTCTGCCTCTGAGCGTCGACTGCGCCAGAGACAAGCCCTCAACCCAACTCGCGTTCAGAACACCGAGTCCACCCCTCCCACTGCGGGGTACCAACAAATCTTCGAAAAGACAAATCAATCCAACACCGCCAAAATGGTCAAGTAAGTCGCCTTTGCGCATTGCTTCCGTCTTCGAACTCCCGGAGACTTTAGCTTTCGTAACAAATTTTTCAATGACAATTTTGCTAACAATGTCGCAGCTTCACGGTCGAGGAGGTACGTTCCGAGCACACATCGCCCGCCACATCCGATGAAATTGGCAAGAGATGAACACAGGATACTAACAGCGCCACAGATCCGTGGTCTCATGGACAACCCGGCGAACATCCGTAACATGTCCGTCATTGCCCACGGTAAGCGCAAAAATGATGCCCCGCACAATGATGAAGAACAGATAGCTGACATACCCCGCCACAGTCGACCACGGCAAGTCCACCCTCACCGACTCTCTCGTCCAGCGCGCTGGTATCATTTCCGCCGCCAAGGCCGGATCTGCGCGTTTCACAGACACCCGCGCTGACGAGCAGGAGCGTGGTGTGACCATCAAGTCCACCGCCATCTCCCTGTTCGCCCAGCTTCTCGACGAGGAGGACCTCAAGGACATTCCCGTCAAGACCGACAAGAACGAGTTCTTGATCAACTTGATCGACTCGCCTGGTCACGTTGACTTCTCATCTGAGGTCACTGCCGCTCTCCGTGTCACTGACGGTGCGCTCGTCGTCGTCGACACCATCGAAGGTGTGTGCGTCCAGACCGAGACTGTGCTCCGCCAGGCTCTTGGTGAGCGTATCAAGCCCGTTGTCATCATCAACAAGGTCGACCGTGCTCTTCTCGAGCTCCAGGTCTCCAAGGAGGACTTGTACCAGAACTTCTCCCGTGTCATCGAGTCCGTCAACGTCGTCATTGCCACCTACTTTGACAAGTCCCTCGGTGATGTCCAGGTGTACCCCGAGAAGGGTACCATTGCCTTCGGTTCCGGTCTGCACGGATGGGCTTTCACCATTCGCCAGTTCGCTTCCAAGTACGCCAAGAAGTTTGGTGTTGACAAGAACAAGATGATGGAGCGTCTCTGGGGTGACAGCTACTTCAACCCCAAGACCAAGAAGTGGACCAAGGTTGGCACTCACGAGGGTAAGCCCCTCGAGCGTGCTTTCAACCAGTTCATCCTCGACCCCATTTTCCGCATCTTCAATGTCGTCATGAACTTCAAGACCGACGAGATCCCAACTCTTCTCGAGAAGCTTGAGATTAAGCTCACCAGCGAGGAGAAGGACCTCGAGGGCAAGCAGCTCCTCAAGGTCGTCATGCGCAAGTTCCTTCCTGCCGCTGACGCTCTCCTCGAGATGATGGTTCTCCACCTTCCTTCTCCTGTCACTGCCCAGAAGTACCGTATGGAGACTCTGTACGAGGGTCCCCACGACGACGTCAACGCCATTGGTATCCGCGACTGCGATGCCAACGGTCCTCTCATGTTGTACGTCTCCAAGATGGTGCCCACTTCCGACAAGGGTCGTTTCTACGCTTTCGGTCGTGTCTTCTCCGGTACCGTCAAGTCCGGTCTCAAGGTCCGCATCCAGGGTCCTAACTACATCCCTGGAAAGAAGGAGGACTTGTTCATCAAGGCTATTCAGCGTACCATTCTCATGATGGGTCGTTTCGTCGAGCCCATTGAGAACGTGCCTGCCGGTAACATTCTCGGTCTCGTCGGTGTTGACCAGTTCTTGCTCAAGTCTGGTACTCTTACCACCAACGAGACTGCCCACAACCTCAAGGTCATGAAGTTTTCCGTCTCCCCTGTCGTTCGTCGTTCCGTCGAGGTCAAGAACGCCCAGGATCTTCCCAAGCTTGTCGAGGGTCTAAAGCGTCTTTCCAAGTCCGACCCTTGTGTCTTGACCTACATCTCCGACTCTGGTGAGCACGTCGTCGCCGGTGCCGGTGAGCTCCACTTGGAGATTTGCTTGAAGGATCTCGAGGAGGACCACGCCGGTGTTCCTCTCCGTGTCTCCGACCCCGTCGTGCAGTACCGTGAGACCGTCCGTGGTACCTCCAGCATGACTGCTCTGTCCAAGTCGCCCAACAAGCACAACCGTCTCTACGTTGTTGCTCAGCCTTTGGACGAGGAGGTCTCCGCCGCCATCGAGCAGGGCAAGATTGGTCCCCGTGACGATTTCAAGGCTCGTGCCCGTATCCTGGCTGATGAGCACGGCTGGGATGTCACCGATGCCCGTAAGATTTGGTGCTTCGGTCCTGAGACTACTGGTGCCAACTTGCTCGTCGACCAGACCAAGGCCGTTCAGTACCTGAACGAAATCAAGGATTCCGTCGTCTCTGGTTTCCAGTGGGCCACCAAGGAAGGTCCCGTTGCCGAGGAGCCCATGCGTTCTATCCGCTTCAACATCATGGATGTCACCCTCCACGCCGATGCTATCCATCGTGGTGGTGGTCAGATCATCCCTACTGCGCGTCGTGTCCTGTACGCCGCTACCCTCCTCGCCGACCCTGCTCTGCAGGAGCCCGTTTACCTGGTCGAGATCCAGGTTCCCGAGCAGGCTATGGGTGGTATCTACGGTGTGCTCACCCGCCGACGTGGTCACGTCTTCGAGGAGAACCAGCGTGTTGGTACTCCTCTGTTCAACATCAAGGCTTACCTGCCCGTCAACGAGTCCTTCGGTTTCACCGCCGATCTGCGATCAAACACTGCCGGACAGGCCTTCCCACAATTGGTCTTCGACCATTGGCAGGTTCTCCAGGGTGGATCGCCACTTGACGCCACCTCGCTGCCCGGAAAGATCGTCGCCGAGATGCGGAAACGCAAGGGTATCAAGGTCGAGGTTCCGGATGTTAACAACGTAAGTTACTCTAGTTTCAATTGCGTCAGTACACTTGCTAATCATCTTCGCAGTACTACGACAAGCTATAAAGGGAGGCTTTCAAAAGTGTTAGATTTCCTTTCCTCAGGCATTCGGAGCAATCGACAAGCATGGGCTCGCTCGAAGCCGCTGGTCGCTGCATGACACGCATGATTCCCTTTTAAGCGATCAGTAACAGTAAATGTCGGTTCGGGCGACGCGCCCTTGATCTAGTCGGCTTCTTGGGGCTTTGGACTCAAGAGACGGTAGTGATGATCTTTTCCTAGCTGTTCAGAGTGTAGTATAGTTAGAACAAATCAAGCTATATTGCACAAATCATTTGATAGACCATTGTTCGCTCTGCTGTAGGCCCATCTGCTGTTGCTTGTTCAGACTCTGTAACTCTGTATATCATCAACATTGAGCATATGACCACTGTGTCTGCAAGTGTGAAACAACTTTGTCTGTTGGTTTGCTGCCATGGCGATCATCAGCAGACCCCTGCTTATAGATATATGAGCAGCCATCAAGTCCACATCTGATGGACATCGACCGTTCATTACTTCGACATACATAATCCGCTCTCGCAGTATATTACTTCGGAGTTCTAGCCATTTGATGGGCATTTGGCACGGACCATGCCTAAGCTCGGTGCGTTTGTTCTTAACCCACGGTGTGAATGTAGTGGGGCTGATCTAATCATGTGAGCACGGGTTGGAGCTATGACCCCGCAGGCGCGCTAGTGAGCACGCGACTATGTGACGGCCTGCAGCATCGCAAAACAATCCACGCAATAAAACTACCCGAATCCAACCCGATCTTTCGCGGTCGCAGCTGCGTGTGATCTGATCGCAGCGCCGCCATGTTGCTCCGCGACGAGGACTCAGACGCATTCAGGGACTGGCTGTTGCCAAAAGTCGAGAAAATGTAAGTGCAGGCTATCCAAGCTCCAATGTTTGGCGCAACACTGACAGTGACAGCTGCGATGCCGACAGCGCCGTCCTAGCAGACTATGTGGTCGCGCTCGTTTCTGCGAATACTACTGAGGTATCCGATTAACATAAGATCTGAAACTAAAGTAACCCCAGCTAATCATAAAACAGAGAGGTCTCAAGAAAAACTGCCTCGAGAGTCTCGAAGACTTCCTGCAAGACAGTAAGTGTCGCATGTGCGCTCGCTGTGGGATGTATCGCTGACACTCACTAGACACGGCGCCTTTGGTAGACGATATTGTTAAAGCTATCAAGACTAGAGC
>NW_001884556.1:1246653-1384347 GCF_000146915.1 Parastagonospora nodorum SN15
CGGTCCAGGAGCTCATCCGTTAGAGGCACATCGAATACATCCACGGACCTCGCCCCCACTCGCATCGCGCCTCGATCCGCCCACAGGCCCGTCTGCCAGAAGTACCATATCATCGCATGTTGATTCCAAGTCTGTGAAGAGGGGCCGTAGGAAGCGGAAGCTAGACCGGCCGTGAAGCAAGCGAGGCACGCGATGAGAGTGATTCTCATTACAATGCTGCCAGTAATGGGAGCAGGCCAATCAAGCAAGCGACTGGCAGAGGTGGAATCCACACTTTACAAGGTGGTGCTGCAGCTTTCCGGCCTCAGCATGCTTTACCTGCGTTTGCACCTATGCCTACTGCACCTGGGTTCCCGCCTGTACCAACTACAAATGGGCTCCCGCCTAGGCCCACTGCATCTGGGCTCCCGCCTAGGCCGATGTCGAACATGCCGACTATGCCCAACATGGCCAATCTGCCGCCTCCGCCTCCTGGCCCCATGCCGTTCGAGATGATGAACAACCCGATGGCGTTCATGTCCATGATGGCAGCCATGAGCACAAATATGGGCGGCATACCTCCGCTTCCTCTGGTTAATACCCAAGGCAGTCATGCAGGTGGACGATCACGCGTAGGCAAATGCTACAACTATCATGAGAAAGGCTTCTGTGCTCTTGGTAGTTTGTGTGCCTTCGAGCACGGGGATGGTGATGACATACCACAAGCTGTACCCGAGTACGATCCGGACCAGCCATCGCTGGGTTCAAATCGAACGCGACATGGCGGCGGCAAAGCTGTCAAAGCTCGTGCCCCATTCTCGATGCTTGGTCCATCTTACGACCACACGAACACCACGCTTGTCGTAGAGCAGATCCCCACTGAGAAACTCCGCGAAAAAGACGTTCGAGCGTTTTTCTCTGAGTTTGGTACGGTTGTTGATGTCCAGATGCACACCTTCAAGAGCCTCGCAATTGTAAAGTTTGAGGATAATGCTGCGGCAACCCGAGCTTATATGAGCCCAAAGGCTGTCTTTGAGAACCGCTTTGTCAAGGTTTACTGGTACAAACAGGGCTATGGCGAGGGAGCCTTCGACGGAGAGGTTGAGATGGGTGACGGTGACGGTAACGACTTTTATATGCAAGATGATCGCCTGAATCCTGAAGAGATTGCTAAACGTCAAGCTGAGGCGCAGAAGGCGTTCGAGGAGCGACGCAAGAAGACTCAGGAAGCAGATGCCAAGGCCGCCGAGATTGAGAGGCGACTCAAAGAGAATGATGTCGAGACGAAGCAGATAAGACAGCAGCTTGCCGAGCTGGGTGTAGACTACGACGACGGCATGCATAAGGAACAGTCTCCAGGCCTAGCAAATCTGGCGCTTGAAGCAGAGAACCTCTTTACACTAAAAGAGGCTCCATCTATGGGTCGCGGATATGGCTTTCCTCTTCGTGGTATTCGTCGAGGTCGCGGTACACGCAGAGCAGGATATCTTGGTCGGACCAGCAAGAGCAGTGTAAAGAGACTGGACAATCGCCCACGTCGTCTGGCTGTTTCCGACATCGAGAAAGACACCCCTCGGGACGAGGCACTTCGACAGTATCTCATGGTAAGCATGGAACAGGCATATACACTACTAACACAAACTGACAATGTGCACAGAACGTACCAGGATGTACTAGCATCGACCCACATCCTGAGCAGCCTGACGTGGTCATTCTGACGTTTGAGTACCGCTACCAGGCTGAGACGGTAAGTCGAGATTCAAGTACTTGTGTAACACATCATCTTAACGCGCACAGTTCCTCGACAACTCTCACCAGATCCTTGATGTCGGCGAACTTGTACTTGCCTGGGTGCCTAACGATGCCTTCGGCGGTCTGCCAGTCAGCACCACGACCAAAGAGCCTGAGGCCGCCGCCAACAACGAATTCCATGTCAATGACGACACCAACGGCAATGACGATGACTCTGACTCATCAGCTACTGCCGAGGAGCAGATCAAGGTCGAGGCTGAGGAAGACGAACATGTGGAGCAAGACTTCGATGTCGCAGATGATGCGGACGACTTTCTGTAAGTACTGAACATTATCTGTAGAGAAGGCTAGTCATCTTCTCTACGTGCTGTTCCCCCTCCCCTTTAAGTTGATACCCATTTTGAGCGCGGCGTTTGGTATGATTTCAAGCATGGCATCAGTGGCGTTGTTCAGCGATTGACGGATTTGACGGAAATGGGACATGGCGTTTTACGATACTGCGAGTTCCGCATAGCAATCGCTTTGGAGGCGAAATGGACGTATATTTCCAGTACATGTACAGCACAGCGAGTTGGAAGTTTGGGCTTATGTCGAAAAGGACAACGGTTCTTGGACATCTTTGTACACTACAACGATTTGAAGGTTTGGACTCATGTCAAAAAGGACAAAAGTCTTTAGAGTCCTTTAAGGATTTGACATTGTCGAAGCGAAACTTCCTAATTTCGAAGATTTCACACTCTACGATCTGTCTCGAAGTGTTGGCATTTCCTCATCCAAGCGACGTGATCTTACTCCCACCATTCGGCAGCTTGCACCTCAACACTGCACCAGGATGTATCCTCCCATCCGACCCATTGTTCCACATCGGCTGATACGGCAGCTGATTGATGTTCAAATACATGTACCCATCTTCCCCAATACTCGCCCCATCCGGCCAGATAATCCTCGGATCGCGAACAAACGGTTCAGTCTGCAGCGTCGCCGGATTATACGCATACACAGCATTATGCTCCGGCATCAGCTGATAAACCAGCCCATTAGTATCCCCCTCAAACCCATTCGCATTCCCGCCTCTTTGCCCGTGATTCGTAACATTGTTCGCCGCTTTGATCTCCGCTAGATTGTCGTCTTCAGTCCGCAGTCGCAGATTCGCAGTCGGGATGGAGAATAAGTAATCCGACGTCAACGGCGAATAATACAATCTCTCCCCGTCCGGCGACAACTGCAGTCCATCCAGCCCCTCCCGCAACGTCTGCACCGGCACGCCCATTGTTCGCTGATAAAACGGTATCCCCTGGTAACTCGGCACGTCGCGATCGACCCGAAGCGTACTCGGGTGCTGCGTGAGTCGCCGCCAGCTCTGCCCCGAGCCCAGATCCAACATGATGAACCCCGGTCTTCCTTCATCGCTGCTGTCAACTATATACGCGATTCCCCGCCCTGACTCCGTCACGCTAGACCGCAAGTCGAAGCGTATGTCGTTCATATAACTATCCGGGAAATGCACGCTCGCGGGGAACGTGTATGTCGCATACACACTATCGTTCTTCAAACTGATACCCACAATCTTCGGCCCTCCAGGCTGAGCATATGGCATCGACGGGCCAGCATCGCTGGTAATCGTCGGACGCCCCGTGTCTACGACCCAGAGCGTTTCATCGCGCCCGTCGCTCTCGGGGGTGATGTACAGCGCCTGGACACTAATCAAGCCCGTGCTATTTCCCGAGCCAAAGGGGATGCCGTTCCAGCTGGTGTTCAGCTGTGACATGGGTAGATTGAGGTCGGAAGAAGGATAGGGCGTCTCGGCAGTCTTGTTCACGGCTTCGCCGAGGGTGAAGGTGTAGTTGCCGCGCGTGTAGCTGGCGAAGAAGCGGCCTGTGCTGGAAATGGCGAGCCCGATGGGCCATTGGTCGTAGTAGTAGTGGTATTCCTCGATTTCTGGGCCGTAGCGCCCGGGGTCGACGCGGAGGATTGTTTGGGATTGGGATGAGTTTGGGTACGTTACTTGTGTTGCTGCTGCTGCTTTGGTGCTGAGGAGCAGCGTGGGGAGAAGGGTTGATGGTAACATGGCAGGGTGGATGCTTTGTGGGGAAGTTGGGTGAAGACAATCATAATGTTATGGTACACGTTTTTATCCATCTCCGCTGGGTTACGCAAATACATCATCACTTCCATGGTGGAGTCTAGCAGTAACGGTTGCGGGCCGCTGATCACAAGCTCATGCCTTGCCGATTGGTTGTGTACGAGTTTGGTTTTCGCTGGTGTCCATGACGTTGAAGATTTCCGGAAATAAAGGCGGTACGTCCGGTGATGTACATGTACTTGCGTTAGACTTTGCTCCATCTGCGTCGACACTTCAAAACAAAAACTGAATCGAGCAAAATGGTATTCATCAACATGGGAAGAGTTGGATAGTCGCTATTCAAAACGCCACATGCCAGCCTGATCATCCTTCATACATCAATATCGTGACTCGTTTCCCATCCGCTCATGTACAGTTCTAGATCTTGTACACCATATCACCCGTGAACATAATCTTGTTGCGCTCACTGAGCGCTTCAAGTGCCTGTCTAGCCTCGTCTTCCTCGAATGCTGCTCGTCCAGCACCGCCACCCAATCTCGAATTGACAGCGGCAACTAGAGGGTCCAGATCTGCAGCATCATTGGCAAAGAGCGGGCCATCGATGAGCTGTCCAAGTGCGGTCTGGAATACTTGAAGACGCGCCGGTGAAATGCCTTGCGAGTCTTGTGATTCGGTCTGCGTAGCTGGGAGCTGTGACTCTGGCCGGGATGAAGCTGCGCTGACCTGAGAAGAAGGCTCGCCTGCGCGGGATGACTGTGTACGACCATTTGTACGCTGCGCAGTGCGCTGCGTCTTTGGTGTGACGCTATAAAGGTCTTCGTTATCTACCTCCTCTTGACCATCGTCTGCGGCTGGAGTCCGTGTAGGTTGGCTGCGCGTTGATGGGCCACCAGTACGACGAGATTGTGTGGCTTCCTGTTCATCACCGTTCTCGTCATCGCTTGATTCACCGTCGGTAGACATGGCGTCAGGGTCGCGGGTCGTTCGCCTTCGCTTACGACGATCGTCCTCGACGACTTCCTTGAACAGTGCAAAGCGGAGGATCTCTGCAGCAACCTTCGCATCTTTGAGTTCGACATTCTTTGACAAACGTGCCTTTGCGTGAGCAGTAGAAAGACGGATAAGGGTCTCAAGTGTACGCGCAGTGATGGGAGATGTTTTCCGTGTTCCGGCATCTAGTTGATCGTTTCGTAGTGCCGAGTAGACCTCTACCACATGGTCTGCGGCGCCCTTTGTGAGGATTGGTTTTGCACGCTTTGCGTACTGGATGTATTTCTTGATGAAGGGAATGCTCAGCACTTCAGTCCTTCGTGCTGCGCCTCGGCCACGTTGGATTGTGACACCAGAATGCAGCATGGGGTTGAACTTCTCGTAGACCTCAGTTGGTCGGTTGGCGTCTGTGTCGGTATCGAGGCCAACACCGAGCACTTGAGCGCCATCTTCGCGAACAGGTGCACCTTCTTCTGTACCAGGTTGGCGGTAGCGGTGCATGCGCAATACGTGCTCGGAGATCTGCCTGTCGCGTGCATCTTCGATATCGTCCGTAACGACGAAGAGCAAATCGAAACGTGAGAGCAGGGAATCCGGCAAAGCAATGTTGCGATGCGGGTCCTTGTGAACATCATACTGGCCAAAGATGGGGTTGGCAGCAGCAATGACACTGCATCGGGCATTGAGCGAGGTGTGTATACCAGCTTTGGCGATGGTGACAGTTTGCTGCTCCATTACTTCGTGAATGGCGACTCGATCGACATCAGACATCTTGTCGAATTCGTCGATACAAACGACACCACGGTCAGCAAGGACCATGGCACCGGCTTCGAGGCGTCGTTCTCCCGTCTCCTTGTCTTGAGTGACAGCCGCGGTAAGACCAACACCAGAAGACCCACGACCGGTAGTGGCGATAGCCAGGGGAGCAGTGTTCAAGACGAAGCGGAGAAGTTGCGACTTGGCTGTCGAGGGATCACCAACCATCAGAATGTTGATATCTCCCCTCAAATGAGTGCCGTTTTCGAGGTTCTTCTCCTGTCCTCCGAGCAAGAACAGAAGAATCGCCTTCTTGATATAGTCATGGCCGTAGATGGAGGGTGCCAAAGACTGTGCGAGCATCTCGAAGACGCGCCTATCCTTGGATATCTTGTTGATATTGCGAATATCGGTATCTGTAATGTTGACCTGCGCAATGCCTCCCCCTGACTTGGATGAGAGTAGTATTACATTGTTTGCTAGGATAAGAGTTCGGAAGGTCGAGCTGCCTGTTCCAGCATTGCGATTTCCGAGTGACCGGTAGATGCCGACAAGCTGAATTCTGTCTCCAGGTTTCACGCGATCGACAAGGTCATCATCCATGATAACGTCAACCGAGCGAGGCAGCTGACCAGCAGGCGCACGTTCGGGCATCTCTTGGATGGATATGACCTGATGGTCACGGTATGTGCAGTAGCCGTACTCTGTAATGAGCGCATTGCCCTCGCCGTCCTCGGTCGGATACACACTCGAACTCGCAGCGCCTGTTGTCATGGTCTGGTCGGTGTACTCGCGCATGTGGAACTTCTTCAGGTTCTCGTTGTAATGCACGCTCTTCACAATCTTGGGGCGCACGAGCGACGTCTTGGTCACGATGCCCTCTAGAGACACCATGTGGTTCAGCTGGTTGGAGCTGAGCGTGCGCGGGTTCACTGAAAATTCTCCAAAGCTGCCAATGTAGGCGCAGTAGTATTTCACTTCGTCGGCTATCTCGGTCTTGGGTCGGTCTGTAAATGTTTTGATGACATCTTTGAGGCCCTGGTCGAAGGCTTGGACGAAGGCGAAGGGCTCGTTGAGGAGGCCGTCGGCAAGTTCCCGGTTATGTGCTCTGATCTCGTCTAGGCTGACCTGGGCGGCGTCAGTATGCGCCTGCTGTTTGTGACATGTAGCGACGCACTGTAAGTCTGCGCATTCCCCGGTTCAGCATCACCAAGATGTCTGGTCTGTAGCTTCGCTTCGTCACGTCATCTACACCGAGCAGTCAGCGCCAGCGTCTCGCAGGCCTTCTTCAATGCGTACCGGGGTCGAGAAACTCCTGCGCGAGCCTCACGCGCCGACGCTCATCCTCGTCCCTGATGAACTCGGTCATGATGTGGCTGTGGTTGGAGGGGTGACTTGTTCTGGAGGCTGGAGGCAGTCTCTCAATGCGCGATTGAGGAGCTGGGTCGGTTGCCGGGTACCCTCAAGTGAATGTTCGTTGCGTTGCTATGCTATCGCGATAGAGGGGCTCGGACGGGGGCTCGGACGGGGGTTGAGCGCGTAAATTGCTGAATCGCGTCGCCCTGTTTGAGCCTAGCGCAACTTTATCCATCATCCAGACATTTTGACCGGAGCGTTCCGTCGCTGCTACTGTCTTCTCTCCACATTCTACATGCAGATGATTTGAGATGCTCGATATGAAGCCGCCTGCTTCCGGCGACGTCACCGTCATGGCCTCGTACTGAATTCGACGAAATGCTGAATATTGCCCAGGGAACACGCAAGTGCTTGGCTTCTGAGATGCGCCTCAAGATGCAGAAGCAGGCATGATTACGCCCTAAATTCTGCTTGAACTCGAGTTGATCGGGTTGATCGATTCGACTCGCATGTACACGTCTCTACGCGGGGTCTGGAGCATGTTCCTTCCCGCCCTAACTCAACAGTCTCTGACGTAACCTTTTGCATTGCAGTTGACGTATGCTAGACTTGCAGGTACTCCTATAAATACAGCACTCACCCAGCTATTGAACCTCAGATACCATCATCTTTGGCATTTTGAAAGCAATTTCCTACTAACTCTTCGTCAAACATCATGCCACCAAGAGTCTTCCTTATCACCGGTACCTCCACCGGCTTCGGCCAGGAGCTTGTCAAGGTCGTCCTTCAAAAAGGCGATCACGTCGTTGCCACAGCTCGGAACAGCTCCAAGTTGTCGTTTCCAGACGCCAACGATTCGAACAGTCTGCTTGTTGATCTCGATGTCACCAAGAAAGAGTCAATCAACAAAGCGTTCGAAGCAGCCGTGAAGAAATTCAAGCGCGTTGACGTCGTTGTGAATAATGCGGGGTACGTCGCCATTCACCAAGGCCGTGGTAGTCTCTCTAATCTTCCCGGCGGCATTTAGGTACGGACTTAGCGGACCTTTTGAGACAGTGTCCGAGAAGCAGATTCGCCAGCAGATGGAAATAAACTTCTTTGGTTTGATGGATGTGACCAGGAAAGCTATGGAGACCATGCGAGAACTCAAGACCGGAGGAGTCATTCAAAACGTCACATCTATTGGCGGTCAGATCGGTAGGTTATCATGTAAGCCGCTATGTTCTCTACTAAATCATTTTAGGCGTACCGACTTTCAGCATCTACTGCGCGAGTAAGTGGGCCGTCGAGGGCTTTACTGAAACAATCTCGAAAGAGGTCAAGCCAGAGTGGGGAATCAAGTTCACCTGCATTGAACCTGGAGGCTTCCGCACTGACTGGGCTGGACGTTCCATGGATTTTGGTGAGATCGACCATCCCGCGTACGACCACATCGACGCCAAGAAAGCCATGGGAGAGCGCAATGGCACGCAAGCCGGAGATCCCGCGAAGGCTGCCAAGGTCTTCTACGATTTGGCTGTCATGGACGACCCGCCTATTCGTTGTATCGTTGGTACCGATGCATACTCTGCTATTAACAACAAGCTTGAAACCTACAAAGAGAACGTAAAGAAATTCGAAAAATGGAGCAACAGTACAGATGTCGAGGGATACAAGGCACCCAGCTAGTTGTGCGGCAGAAAAGGGCTGAAGTCCTATATGAGGAAACGTTCTACAGCTGATCGTATCAGCACCGCATTCTGTACGACTACTGCACAAAAACCAACTTAATTCAGAACGACTTTACCTCTTAATTGACCTACCATCTTTTGGCGATCGGTTCATTGCCGACTTTTGGTCGAAGTCATTACGCGCTAACGTTCTGCGGCGCAGTGAGAACGCTGTGAACTCTGCCACGTTGCACCCAAAACACTGGCACTTTCGATGCTGGGGCGAGCCTTGCGCACTTTTGTATTGTCAATTAAACGTGTTTCTGGGTTATAGTTGAGCTCACGAGCCACCTCATCAGTCAAGTTAATATTCTATTGGCCAAAAGTTTGCTCATAACCATTAGCCACAGCACCCTTTGGAAAGTCACCGGCGATGGAGAACATAACCTCTCACCGCACACTTAAAAAACGTACGCCAATGGGAACACAGCGCGTGGCATGATCGTGTCACAGGCGATCGAAGTGTTGTCTGTAGTAGCTATTGACATCGTTCGTAATACTCGGGAGTCTGTTGCACGCATATGCATGAACTACATGGGAAACAATCGCTACGAAAGTACGTATATATACACCCTGATACTGTGCGCCAACAAAATTCGACCCAAACTGGTTTCTCTTCTACAACTACGACTGTGAATGGCGCTTCAGTAGCGGTGTCGGATGTTTTCGTCACAGTCCCCGTTATTCACACCGCTCATTCAATCACAGAAGCTACTTGGGCTTACCTGACGATGCATCTTCTCTGACAGCCTTGTAACAGCACCGCATGACTGTGTATAGGGCGCATGTACTATACCATCAGCACAGAGTGCGCCGTGCGGTTCGACGTCCTCTTTGAGACCAGTTCTGCGGTCAAATTTTCTGTCGACCGCTCGTAGTCCCTACATGGCTACTGAGGCTCGTGCTATCGGAGGTCTGATGAGCACCCAGGGCGTTCTCGCCAACGTCGTAATCACAGACGCATAATTCAATGGAGATCACCTCAGTTTGTCGTGTGCGAGAAACACGTCACTGGAAATGTGGCTAGAAATGTTACTCCTGGTCTTCACGATATACCGTGTATCCGTCTTCTTGTTTCTGCGATACCTTCTTCTGCGAATGATTTTCGATTTTCGATGCAGCAATGGAGATGTTCCAGAGCTCTACTGTTGCACGCTTCTCCATCGCCATCGTCATTTCCTCTCTCATCACCAGCGCTACGTTTTCGCCTCTTGTCTTCCACTTAACTCGCAGCGTTCCGGTCGTACGAGCCCGTCCGCAGGCTGCTGTCGTTCTTCCTCCGAGTATCTCGGGAATATATCCTGACCCAGAGCCGTGTCGCGGCAACTGTTCTTGGGTCCATGACCCGAGTATCGTGTATGATGACAACAAATACTGGCGCTTCACCACCAGTGGAAACATTGCAATCTCCACATCGCGCTTCCTCCAGGGCCCGTGGAAATATCAAGGCGCTCTATTACACAACGGAACGAGCATACATCTGCGCGATGATCAGGATATATGGGTATGGCACTTCATATTCCCACATCCATGTATGATCACTAAGATCTCATCAGGCACCTTCGATAGTCAAGCGCGACGAAACCTGGTACTGCCACTACTCCGTCTCCTTCATTGGATCGCAGCACTCTGAAATCGGCGTCGCGACGTCCACCTCCCTCAGCCCCGGATCCTGGACCGACCACGGCGCCATCGGCCTGCCCCAAAACAGCCGCTACAACCTCATCGACCCCTTCGTCTTCCAAGAATCACGCGATAGCCCGGCTTACTTTACGTTCGGCAGCTACTGGTCCGGCATCCAGCAAATCGAAATGAACAACCATGACGAACTACTCGCATGGGGCGGCGACGAGCGTGATATCAGGACTATCATATCCAACACCACCGCGAACTTTGCGGTGCAGGAGGGCGCAATTGTGTATAAGAACGAAGAGTTTTTCTACGTTTTCTTCAGCGTGGGACAGTGCTGTCGCAGAGACTTCGAACTCGCGCTGCCTGGCGACGAATACCACATCGTAGTTTGTCGCGCCGAACGCATTATTGGCCCGTACTTTGACCGCGAGGGAAGAAATTGTTTGACGCAGAATGGCGGGACGACGGTCCTTGCTAGTCATGGGGATATGTATGCGCCGGGCGGCCAGGGTGTTATGCTGGACCCGAAGAGTGAGAGGACAGTTGTGTATTATCATTATGGTAAGTCCGGAGGTCTGGGATGGTGGAGTGGGGGGAAGGGCTGACGTGAGATAGTGAAGAAGAGCGTGGGATTCGAAGCTGGCGACTTCTTCTTTGGATTCAATTATTTGGATTGGAGGGATGGGTGGCCGTATGTCGTTTCAAGCTCGGACTAGATGAGATGGAAGCAGGCTTCGCAGGTTGGAGGCCTTTGGAAGTGAGATTGCAAGGCTTCTTTTGAGTGAAGCGGGGTTGGATGATCACCCTTGTGTTGGCGTCTAGGTAACGTTTCATGGTTTATGACTGATGATTTGGCGAATCCATGAAGGTTGAACGACATTAGGGGTTGACGTCGGTATGGCGGTACCGGAACCATGAGGCTAGTTGTCTTCCGTTGGGGTCAGTAGCTGTATATGAAGATGTTATGGCCATGTATTCTCTGATCTTATCAATTCTTGTGCTAATGTCGTGAGAATTTCGGAGTGGCTTTCTTCACGGTTTATTAAGTTTCTCTAACTATGTCGAGGATGTTGGCTTCGTGCATCAGATGTTGTCGTGTAGATCAAAGATGCTTAGGCGTCCTATGCCTCCTGTTTGGTACTAGATATAATACTATGCCATGACGTGCAGAAAACATGAGACAGCGCTATAGAGATAGAGCTATAGCGCTAGAAATCGTGGGTAGTCGAGATCGCATTTTTTGAGGCCCAAATGACTGCCATCGCTGCTAAGCTTTGCCGGTGTCTTGGGAGCCGTTCATAGCTCCTTAGCCTAGTTTTTCCAGTCTACAGTTTTGCATACGACTTTACAACTTCGTTGTCGTGCGCGCAATTACTAAACCTGGTTGGTGTGCTATAGGCAGGGATTGAAAGATTTGTTGGAGGCTGAACCGGGCCAGGAACATAATGGGGAAGGCGCAATGTGCGAATTCGCATGTGAGTGATCAAAAAAAGCCAATCCATGCTCTTCGCGTCGCGTAGCTGCATCACATGCAGCAGTGGTTCGCACAATGGCGGTCGTAGCTCCCCGCAAAGAGGTTGGCGGTGCCTGCCATTACGTCACCTGCCTTAGCCTATCCGGCATCCCGGCACGATCGCTGTAAGCGCGACCCTGCCGCCAAGTGTAGTAGGGTGAATACCGGTTTTATCACCCCACCAACCTTACAAGACTGGTGCATAGCACAGCAAATACCTACCTGCATCGCCTCATCTCCAGCCTCTCGCTCAAGCCCCATTTGTCGCTACTACAGTCCACGGAACGTGATCTTCACGTGCACGGCCCATCATGTCTGACGGACCTTCTGATGGTGCGGGGAAGCGAGGCTTCAAAGAGAGATTGTTTCACCCATTCAACCATAGGGCCAGCGAGAAGATCGAGGAGATCCAGAGTAAGCTTGCGAGCACCAAGCTTGAGAAGCCCATGATCAAAGTGGTGCATGCCAAGCACAAGGCCGGAAAGTTCACCAACATCTTCAACACCAACCATCGCCATGACGAGGACCACGAGAAGGCAACCGATGCTAAGCGAAGTCGCATTGCTGAAAACCATCGCTTCAATTCGTTTGCCCCGGAGAGAGAAGGCAACCTGGTGAAGTGGTATGTCGATGGAAGAGACTACTTCTGGGTATGCCTGATCGCACGTGATTTTAAGACCTCGACTAACTTCGTCTAGGCCGTCGCAGAGGCATTGGAGCAAGCGAAGGAGACCATCTACATTGCCGACTGGTGGCTCTCCCCTGAACTGGTTAGCTTCATGTGCATCTCTTCGTGGCCAAAACTTACACTCTGCAGTTCCTGAAGCGGCCCCCTTTTTACAACCAGAAATTTCGATTAGATCAAATACTCAAGCGCAGAGCCCAAGCTGGTGTGAAAATCTACATCTCAGTATACAAGGAGGCGAGTATGAACAGAATTGATAGCAAACTTAGCTAACTCTGTAAAGGTGACTGCGGCTTTGACATGCAACAGTCAACACACCAAGAAGGCAATGATGGGTATGTTCAAAGAGGGAGAACCGGGCTACGGCAATATCAAGGTCATGAGACATCCGGACCACAACGTTTTTGAGAACGCTGGAGACATGACGTTTTACTGGGCGCATCACGAAAAGTTCATTGTCATTGACTACGCCATGGCCTTCATCGGCGGTCTTGATCTTTGCTATGGTCGCTGGGACGAGAAACAACATCCGCTTGCAGATGTGCATCCTTCAGGAGTGCAAAACAACATCTTCCCAGGTCAGGACTTCAACAACAACCGCATCCTCGACTTCGACGGCGTGGATGACTGGAAATCCAACAAGCTCGACAAACTGCAATATGGTCGTATGCCCTGGCATGACGTTGCAATGGGTTTGATTGGTCCATCGGTTTATGACATCGCGGAACATTTTGTCCTTCGCTGGAACTTCATGAAGCGCGACAAGTACAAGCGCGACGAGCGATACGAGTGGCTGACTTTGGAGGGTCGCGAAGGTGATGACGAGGATCTTGTCGGAGTGCAGCGCCCCAAATACCCTGTTGGCGGATACATACATCACCCGAAGTCACCGCTGAGTACCAAGAACCTCGATAACCGTGGAACAGTACATGCACAACTCGTCAGAAGTAGCGCTGATTGGAGCATGGGTATCGAGCCGCATGAGCAGAGCATCCAGAACGCCTACTGCGAACTTATTCGGAACGCCGAACATTTCGTGTATATCGAGAACCAATTCTTCATCACAGCTACGAGCAAGCATGACGAGAGTCCGGTACACAACCAGATCGGCGCGGCCATTGTTGATGCAGTAGTCCGGGCTGCAAAAGAGGGCCGAAACTTCAAAGTCATCATCATCATCCCAGCAATCCCAGGTTTTGCTGGAGATCTGCGCGACAACGCAGCAGCTGGTACGAGGGCCATCATGGACTACCAATTCAAGAGTATCTGTCGTGGAGACGAAAGCATATTCGGCCGCGTCAAGGCACAGGACGTCGATCCCAGCCAGCACATTTTCTTCTTCAACCTGCGTTCGTATGATCGTATAAATTACACTCCTACGCTCAAGAAGCGTGAAGAAGACTCTGGTCTGACATACATGGAACTCGAGCAGGCCGAGATCGAAGAGCTGGAAGCGCCCTTAGAAGAGGAAGGGGAAGCTGCAAGAAAGAAGGCTGCAGAACTTAGGAAACGCTTTGCCGGCGACCATGAGGACGTTGGTCTCGGAGATCAGGCGGCGGCATTCTAGATCCCGACTCCATTGCTGATGACGCCATGTTGACAGACAAGAAGCCAAGCGCCGAAGAATGGGAAGGCGAGCCAGAAGACGAGAAACAACACTTCTTCCAAGAGGAGCTCTACATTCACGCCAAGCTTTGTATCGTCGACGACAAGTACGTCATCTGCGGTTCTTCGAACATCAACGACCGTTCACAACTAGGATTCCACGACTCGGAGCTCTCGATTGTTCTGCACGACAAAGATGAGATTGATACTGAGATGGACGGCAAGCCATACAAGGCTGCTCGACTCGCCCATGAGCTACGTAGCAATCTTTGGCGCGAACATCTCGGTCTTCTCCCACCTCAAACACTCGATGCAAAGGACGACCCTAACGCGCAACCTCCCTCTGAACACAGCCGTAATGACACTCTACCAGGTCCGGAGGCCGACTTTGTGTCCGACCCGCTCTCCTCAAAACTATGGGATGAATGGACTGAACGTGCAACCACCAACACTGAGGTGTTCCGCTCACTGTTCCACGCCGATCCTGACAACAACATCAAGACATTCGAAGACTACGATAGTTTCACGCCTAACCCCAAGGCAGACAAGGACCACAAGCAGGGTCACTTGTATGATAAGGTCCGTCCGGTGGCGGAGATCAGGGCCGAGCTGGATCGCGTCAAGGGTCATTTGGTGTGGATGCAGTTGGAATTCTTGGAGAATGCGGAGTTGGCTGAACGAGGATTGCAGGTCAACTCGTTCACGGAGAGTGTTTATACCTAAGTGCTTTGCTAGCTGGCGTGTAGGCGGGCAACCTAATTCCACGGCGTATTGTTATCGTTCTGATTTAGTTTCGGACGAACGTGAAGCAGAATAGTGGCTGTTTCTGAATTCTGGGACTGTGCTGATAGCATATCTGATGGTCTTTGATCGAGTCTAGTTCTATTTTTGCTATGATAACTCAGCCTGTAAATCTTCATTAACGACATGCTGATGCTTTGTATGAAAAGTCCCCGGGCTTATACACTACCCTCTACATAAGTCCGAACATATTCAGAGTCTTATCGGCACTTGAAAAAGTGCCATGATCATCCTGAAGCTACACAACCTCAACTATCCCACGGCAGACCATCGGTACTCGGTTCGCTCTAGCCAGCCACGAATACTCGCAGCACTTCGTGCCTCTAGAACGCCCCATCCTCAAACCTCTGCACCCCCTCAACATTCGGCCCGTCCAACCATCCCGCCCTACTCTTCACAAACTGCTCAAACCTTGGCTTCATAACGCCCTCCACCAAGTCCAAATCATCCAGCGTCCCCAGCCTCAAGATCCTCCACCCAGGGAACCTCTCACCAACCCTATACATCAGAGTACCACACGTCTGGCAGAAGTAATTCGTCATCGTCTTGCCGCTCTGCACGCCGTGTTTGGTGGAATAGGTCTTGAGATTTGACTGGCCGCGCTCGTGGATCAGGTAGTCGTCGCTGATGGAGAAGTTGGAGGCGAACATGGAGGCGGTGATTTTACGGCAGTCGGTGCAGTTGCAGATTGTGATGTTTGCGATGCCCGGGCCGGTGGTGGGGAAGGAGAGCTGGACGGCGCTGCAGAAACATGATGCGGTTGCGCGGTTGGGAGTTTCAGCGCTGGGGAGAGTGGAGGATTTGGTGGAGTCGGACATGTTTGTGTTTTTTTTTTCGTGGGGAATATGAATGGCTTGTGGTGGATAATGAGGATACTACTTGAGGAGTGCATAGAAGTAGCATACTGGCCATACATATATGGCATCTGTCCTCATCCTGCTTTGTCCTTGTAGAGATTGGTTTCTCGTTTTGTCAAGGGCTGCAGATGGTAACCCCGACTCCGCATCTACTCGATCACTTATTGCCCACGACTTTGGCGCTGCCTTTTTCATTCTGCTTACATGATGGAGACTTTACTATCGCACTACGCATGATTAGTTATCGGCCCTGAGATCCTTAGAATTTTGCAATAATTGCAGACTGAGTTCAGTGGACCTGGGTTGCGATTAGGTGATATTCTTAATATGTCCGCCCAAATCCCATTATGCATGATTTGATATCAAATGTGACGTGGGTTGAGCCGTTCGGGTAGTGATTTGCATTCACGATCGCCTGATGTCACGTTGCTTCACAGGTATATAGACTGAGTTTTCAGCACAACTGATTACCAATGGTTAACGACAAGATCGCTGCATGTTTAGATTTTCACGCACGCTACATCATAGTTTACTCGATGCCTTTGCGCCATCCAGCGTGACAACGAGTTTGCCGAACTGACTCGCATTCTTCATGTCATCGAAGAGTGTGTCGATCTTCTGTACGTCGAGGCCGTGTACGCTACGAGAAACAACTGGCTTCAGTTTCTTGTCTCGTACGAACTTGACCATGTCTGCAAATTCTTTTCGCGAGCCCATGGTCGAGCCGCGGACTTCGATATTGCGCAGGACGGCGCTCATGAGGAAGTCCATCTTGGGTCCAACGGTCATGCCATAGATGGATATGACGCCACCAGCCTGCGAAACGGGTTAGCATTTTGTTGCCAAAATGTGAGGTGGTGAGAGTATGTACCTTGAGCAACCTCGATCCCTTGTTGACGATATCACCACCCGCGCCGTCAACAATCGCATCCAGATACTTCCGGTCCTTTGGCAGCATGCCCTGCAGCTTCTTCTCCCAATCTTTCTCCTTATAGATCACGCCACCCTTCGCGCCCAACTTGACCGCCTTATCAATCTTCGCCTGATCACCACTCGTCACATAGACATTGCAGCCCTGCGCAACGCCAAACAGCAACACCATGAGTGCTACTCCACCGCCAATACCCGTGACCAAGATATTCCTGCCGGCAACCGCATTCCCAGACTTGACGTGGAACGCGCGCCATGCAGTCAATCCCGTCAGAGGCAACGCAGCAGCCTCCTCGTCACTCAGATGCTCGGGGCAAAGCTCCAGCTCACGCTCATGCAGGGTGACGACATCCGCCAGCGTTCCCGCGGGATTCGTCTTGGTGCCGCCCATGATTGCGTAGCCCTTGGGGTCCTCAGGACCCTCGAGATCCTCTTGCCAGCCTGTGCCCGGGTTCAGTATGACGCGCTTGTTGAGCCATTGTGAAGAGCCAGCGGTGACAATGCCAACGCCGTCGGCGAGGAGGGGGACACCGAATGTTGTACCGGGGTACAAGTGTTGGCGGATGAAGAGGTCGCGGTGGTTCAGTGCGGCGGCTGTGAGGGAGATGACGGCCTGAGTGGTGGAATGTCAGAGGAAGCGTGTACTCAGGGGCGACAAACGTACTTCATCCTGTTTTGGTTTTGGCTCGGGAATTGTGATCTTTTCGAGCGGGTAGTAGACCTTCCCTGGCTTGCCCTCGATTTTCTTGATTACGATGGCTGAAGGCATTGTTGTGGAGAGCTTCGTGAGCTAGGCGCGAGGTGCGTAGGTAATGCAAATCTAGTGTGCGCAGTGTGTATATGTAGCGCGACTATCAAGGAGGTCTGAGCTGCGACTTTATGTACACAGAGTATGTATTGTCTGAGCTACGGAAACAACTATTTGATGTACTCATGGCTGTGCGCGCAGAAGGATGGATGACGGAAGACCGAAACGAACCGAGGTTGCGACCCCACTCCAAACTTCGCTGCGCTGACAACTAGGCGACACGATCCTCATGACATAGTTCAACAGACACTAATTTGCTCGTCATTCTGTAAGGAGTACTGTTGCTCATGGTTCTTGTCACTAAAATCATTTTGTATCTTTGCATGTAATGCTAAGTCCAAGAGGACATACATCGTGGAGTCCTTGGCATAAGACAGCAGACTTGCGCAGGTCTGACAAGGACTCTAGTAGCACCTGATGCAGTCAAACAGATCAAGGCCTCCACCTGAACGAGGGGTGTCTCCAGTCCAGATCCTCAATCTCGCCTGTTGACTTGCCAGCCAATTCCTGATCCACATCGACAGTCTCTCTCTTCTTATTGCTCCTCTTCATCCAGAGCAGTAGAACAATACTCGATATTAGAATCGTGCTGCTAGTCGCCAGATTCAATCCATTGCCAATCTTGAAGTTTGGAGCGTCGAATGGCAAGAAGCTCCACGTTGAGATCAGCCCACCAACGTTTCCGAACATGACAACTGTGCCGATGGCAGATGCGCGTGCTGTATCCGTAACGACGTTGGCGGATGCGTGAGCGTTACATAGTGCACCGAAGGAGAAGGCGCCGGATGCTATAATGAAGGTTGCGCCATAGCGGACTTGAGGGTTGTGGCTCGCAAGGAACTGATGTGAAGTTAGTATGCGCATACCATGTGAACGTAGTGTGACTGACCATTATGTACCCGATCATCATTAGCGGAGCGCTTATGATGAACAAAATTGTGCGTCTGTCTATGCGCCAGCTGATGAACGGAAGGAGGACTGTGAAGAAAGCTCCAACGATGTATGGCGGCACGGTGTGGAGTTGTTGGGAGACGACAGTGTTCTTGGGATAGATAGTACGGACGATCGTCGGTGTGAAGAAAGCAAGACCTTGGACAGTGATGTTGTCCAAAAGGAAGATAAAAGAAGTGGCCAAAATGACAGGGTTGAGAATGCCGCGGACCGTCTTCTTCTTGTTGAACTTATCAACAACTTCGCTCTGCCCAACACGTTCTGACTTGACGCGAGCGACCGCAAGATCCTTTTCCTCTTGATTGAGCCAACGGGCTGTCTCCGGGCGGTCGGTAAGGGTGAAAAACGAGATTATCGCGAGAATGCACGTAATGATGCCCTCGATAGCGAAGATCATCCTCCAGCGCTTGAGGCTACCGAAAGAGTCGAGAGTGAGGATCGCCGAGGCAAGTAGCCCTCCGAAAGCACCTGCAAGGGGCGCCATCACGATGTAGAGCGATAAACGGAAGGCAAGTTCGGACCGGCGGTAGAACCTGCTCATATTAATTTTGCTGCTACATGTGCCAATGTGGGATCCTGTACCTAGACATGTAATACGCGATTCCGGGCAGCATACCGGCCTCGAATATTCCCAGTATGAATCGTACGACTGAGATGGTGTGGATGTTGTGGACAAACGCTGTGCCGATGGAAGCAATGCCAAAGCACAGCGTTATGATCGGGATGAACCAGCCTGGGCCTATCCATTTGCAGGCCATGTTGGAAGGAATCTATCAAGTTAACATTGAAATACATTTCAACGCAATTCAAAATCGATTCGATCGCGAGAAAAAAGGATCTGATACATACCTCGAATAGAATGTAACTGATGTAGAAGATGGATAGGACCGCATTGTAGTCGTAGCCCGTCAGACCCAAGTCCTTCTCAAGCCCCGCAAGACGAGCATTGCCAATATTGGCTCGGTCAATAAAACAGAACAAGTACAAAACGGCCACGGTAGGTACGATCATCAAGTCTATCTTGAGTCTTAGCCGCGACTCGGCTTTGGCGTCGAATTGCACGAGCGCATGTCCATATCTGAGGGAGAAAAGTTAGATACGATGACCATCGCAGGTGGATGACAATCACTCACTGATCAGTCGCAGCGTGCCCATGTTCAGCAACGAGGTGTACATCCTGCTTGAGGTCCTCGCTGTGACTCGGCGCAGGCTTCTCTGCCGAGTTCCGCACGTGAAGTCCGTTCATTGTCAATTCAGCTGTCGTCCAGCGTAAGTCGAAGGCGGACGTGTGTGCAAAAGGCAACTCGAAACGCCGCACCAACCGCCCTTATACGCTTCTCATCTTGGCTGACCAAATATTGACCAGGCAAGGTCCAGCTGTGACCATGGCCGCAATCGCGCCTACTTCTAAGGAAGCCAAGAGGAGGGTGAGCACGTGCTAACGGCGAGTGGTTAAGCGCGACACTCAATGGCTGTGCGGTTGTGGAGGAGTGGTCCACTCAGCGTGGAGAAAGTTCGAGCCCGAACCAAGCCATGATCGCCGGTCTCTTCAGAGGCACCAAGACGGTTGTTCTGGAGGGCCTCGGCAGTGTTTGTCGGTACATATATCGGGCCTCGCGTTGGCAGCACCGTGTATCATGCTTCTGGATGGCGGCTCGAAATCTCGCTACCCCGCGACGCCATCATCTGTGATAGATCACCGTGGAGCGGGAGGTCTCATTTCGGTCTAATCTGGGGTCTCCGTTGTTGAAGCTTCTGGGCTGGCTGGGATACCGTGGGGAACGAGAATCGCTTCCTAGCCGGTTGCGGAACGGAACCGCTCCCCGAGCTGATCTGTTGCATCCCATCTGCATTGTTCACACTGACGTGCATTTCGGGCTGTCGCGTTTTTTGGATAATCCAAACAGTCTTTGTCTTTATTTCTGAGAGTTCTGGTAAAGATAGGTTGCTACAGTCGGACCCGCAGCATCAGCAATATCGATAACGCAATGTTAAGCAGCTGCGATAGGACGAAGCATCAGTATCCACAAGCTGGTCGCACCCCATCACAAAGCATATTCATGTATGTCATTATTCGGAAAACGTCTCCGATCGATCTTCTCCACACATACACAATACTGAGGCGCGGGAAAGACATATCTCGTGCGCGTACCATGGGCTTCTGATGAGGGCCGATAGGAGACTCCGATGCGCCACGATGGATACTCAAACACAGGTTCTCCCGATGTGTGTAGGAGGATGAATCATTATCCGGAAGATAAACAGTTCCCACATATGTACTGCATATGTACTGCACATGTACAGTTGCGTTTGAGGAAAGACGACCGAGGACCAAGAACTCAACAATGTAGCGTACCCCTTTGGTCTATCAAATAGTATAATCAGACATCCGAATCCCCAAACTATTCATTTGTATGTGCCACACTCAAAGAATGCCATCTGTAAATGTTGAAACAAGCACTGCCATTTGACTTGCTTCGTTAGATCGCCGCTTGGCTGGCCAAGCATCTGACTTGACGCAAGCGTTGCCCAGTGGGCCTGCCCTTGCACATGCGCACCCTGGAAGCACGGAGATCTTTCCACATACGATAATCCATTGCTTTATAGTGTTTTATGTTTCCACGTCGGGTCGAGCCATGGCAAAGCGTGCCGTAACTGCCATCGTTGCCAAAGCATGTCCCGAAATCCATCTGGATCGTGTCTCAATGTCAAGTGAGGAATATAGTGACCCCAACGATAATCACGAGCATCGGCACGTTCTCTGAGATCCTATGTTGACTATGTAAGTGAAGAACCATAATGGCAAGGCCTGTGTACCCACCTGTCGCCATCTTTCTTCGTTCAGGACGTCGACGAGATGTGATGTGTAGTCCCAGGTCTGGGTCTGAGCAACCGAGCAAACGTTTCTGAGTCTGAGAGATACCCTGATACCACGGCGCTTCAGCTTGGTATAGGTTCTTTTCAGTGCTTCCAGTATGTTGACAAAACGTCGCTCGTCATCGTAGATTCCAAATACTTGGTCGACACCCCGCCTAAAAGTGGAAATTCGAGTATGGACAATGAAATCAATTCGCGTGTTCCCTCGTTGTCCGCAGTAATAAAGTTCGGCCAGCTGTCCGGCAATGCTAGCCATGAAAAGTTGTTCCACGTTGAAGTCTTGTTCCGAAAGCCGCACTGTAACTTTACCAAGTGTCTTTGGAGCTGGTATGTGTATTCGGAGATGGCGGATTGTATCATATGGTTGCAGTCGCTGTCGCTGTTGTTGTGGCGCGCGAGCTTGCCAGAGAGCCTCAGTATCGTAACCCAGTATTTCGCATAGTTTGTTTCCTTGTTGGTCTAGGCTTGGCCTAAGCTCGACATCGAATGTATTCAACGACCAGTAGATTTTATACATTTCCCTGAATGTATTTTCATCGAGATAATTGGGGCTCAACAGCCCGTGAAGTCCTGTATCTTTTGGAACTGGGACACAGTCTGGGTGTGTTGCATCCAATATGATAGGCTCGTGAAAGACACAGACATGTTGATATACCAAGTCTCTGATCTCCATGGGGAACTTGGCGTGGATGCGATCCGTTAACTCACGCAGGTCTGCCTTGCCCTTAGCAAAGATTTGAGAACTAAACTTGCTACATCACTACAATCAGCTGACATCCAATGCTGGGTATCTGGAACATTACTCCACAATCTCGCTCTCTCGCTTCAATTTCAACAATTCAATCTTCTTCTCGAGCTCCAATTGCTCTTTTCTGTAGTCTCGAATGGTCCCTGTCATTTCATTGAATTCGTCCATGACTCCCTGCAATTGAGTGCGACTAGCTTCGATTTCCGACATTATGGGTTGTGATGGTTTAACATGCGGTCGAGGGAGCGAGTGAGGTGGAACTCGTGGGATCTCGTCGTGCATAAGCGAGTTGACCTAAGGGGACACGCCCTATAGGAAGTAGTTCGTCAATGGTGGCTATGCTGACACCTATGTTTTCATTAACCGGGAGGTCTGCAGCCATTGTTTGTCAACTAATTCTTGGTGATTTTCCTTTTGTCTGTTGTAATGCTACATATCGAGTTAGGTACCAGTAGCGTCCATGACGTAGCCTCAATCACAAACAAGATCTGAGAGGATAAAAAAACATATACATAAAAACAACGACACCTATTTCAGATATTTCTCATAACCTGTAAGCAACATGTCTGCAAACAAATCTGAACAAAGCCATCAAAAAACTTCGTCCAAATCAGAATCCTCGCAAAACGCAATCTCTGACCAGGAAATCCGTCAAGAATCCTCCAAAGCCGCCGGTGCAGCAGCTTCTGCCCAGAAAAAGGCAAAGGAGCTAAGAGATGCTGCAGCTGCTGCAGGCGACCCCGACGAGCGCCAGAAATTAACAGAACAAGCCGTCAACGCTGAAATCGAAGCCGAGTCCTTCGGCAAGACTGCAAAATATCTTCGCTCTGGTGCATTCCAAGGCATGGCTGCCGGTGCAGGCCTCGGCCTCGCTCCATCAGCTACTCTAGGCGCATTGACAGGGACGTTGGTAGGAGGCGTGACTTCCGTCATCACGAGCGGACTGGGCGGCGGGATTGGTGCCGCGGCTGGGGCAGCACATGGCCCGATGGTAGACATGGGAAAATTGGCTGGCAAAGGAGTGAAGAAAGCGACGAGCTTTTTGCCATCGTGGGTCGCGAGTGAGGAGCAGAAGAAGACGCTCGAGAAGATGGTCGGGCAGGTAAAAGAGGAGGACATGCCGGATGAGAAGGAGTTGGAGAAGCTGCAAGAAGACGGGGGGAATGCGGCACCAGATGAAGGATGGATGGAAGGCGTGAAAGGGATGATGCCGAATATGGGAGGAGTTGGTGAAGCTGGGGGAGGGGAAGGCGGTGATAGTGCGCCACCGCAAGAGGAGCCTTCGAAGGAGAACATTCAAAAGAATGAGGGCGAAAAGAAGTCAGAGACGGCTGGAAATGAACCAGAAGAGAAAGAGGCTCGCCAAAAGTCGAGTGAAGATGCTCAAGAACCAGATGGTAAAGAAGCAAACTTGACAGAAAGGGAAAAACGATTAGACCAGCGAGAGCAAGAGCTGAACGAGAAAGAGGAAGAATTACGCAAGAAAGAAAAAGACCTGAACGCACGTGAACCTGAAAGTCGAAAGAAGCCACGAAAACTAGAGGCAAAGTCACAGGACAGCATTGTCGACTCAGATAAACCGAAGACTAGAAAGACACCACGTAAACTAGAGACGAGATCGAATGATGGCGGCGCCTAGATCCTAAATATAGCGAATACAACTACACAACCACAAAAACTTATACGCTATTTCGTCTTCTCTACCCTCAAATAGCACTATCCTGCTTAGCAAACTGCCTCGCCAACGCCTCCACACTATCAACCACCCTCTTGAACTCATCCTTCTGCTCACCGCCAACCTCGCCCTGCGCCGCTGGGTCGTCTTCCTGGTTGCTCCACTGTATTTCGAAAGTCGCAAAGTCGAGCTTGGTGTCGAGGTTGTAAATGTCCTTGTTGTCGTCGGACGGGAAGCCGCGGAGCGTCGAGATAAGGGTCATGAGTTCACGGACATCGTCCCTGGATAGGCGTAAGCTTGCAAGCAGCGGAGAGGGGGAGAAATGTAGCGTACTGAGGAACATCGCCTTTCTTCTCAGTGGACTTGGCATTGCCGTTGTAGTTTGTCATGCGCACGCTGGCGGGGCGGTTGAGTTCGCCGATTACTTCGATCTGGTGGGTTGGTGCACCTGCGTTTGATCATGAGTTCCTGACCGCCTTGTTGGGCTCATGCTAGGTACTTACCGGAGAAGGGCTTCGATAGGACAACTTGGAAGCCTTCGCCGGCCGGCTGGGGAGCTACCATACGAGGCATGATGGAAATGATGCGTTCTAGGAATTGAAAGCAAGAAGTTAGTGGATGATGTTAGAGTGTTCAGAGCTGTGTGTTGCACTGGAATTTGACCCCGCGTTCACTGTGCGGTCATCTCAGTTTTGTAGCACTACGTGAACACATGCAGGAACCCTGGGGCTAATTTCATGTTGACATCATGATGAAAGCGTCACGTATTCCTAGTCTATCTAGTGTCCGATCGCATCGAACATCGGTGTGCAATCTCGGATGCATTACAAACGTCAGTGGTGTCCGTGTCTAAAATGATAGTGCCCCTAAATGCAAGACGGAAATCGGACGACGCGAAAACACGTGACGTGACATCATTTTCATATCCCTCTACTGCAGGATATCAGCTACATGGAATAGCTAGGACGTTGCCGACGCATTCGGAACTAGCAAAACTGTAAATAGCTTCAGAACATCGGATCGACTACTAGGTGGTTTCTGCTGTGCTTCTCTGCCTTCTCCAGTGGAGCATACAGACGCTCAGGAGCGACCGCGGCGGCCAAGACCCCCACCTTGGTAGTTGCGCTTCAAATGTCGTTCCTTTCCACATCTACGTCCGCCTCTACGCGACTGGTCGTCAGATCTCCCTCGCGCCCACTGATGCCCATCTTCCGCTGAGAGACCTTTACTTGTTCCACGGGACTGGGGTGCTTGGGTTGGACCAGTGCTGTAGTCCTGGCCATTTGATGGCGATACCAGTCTGGTTTGACCTTCTGGTGTGCGCACAGGAGTTGGGCGTCGGCGTGACTGTCTTGTATGATTATTTGCCTCCTTCGTCTCAATCGAAAAAGAGTCGGGGTGGGCGGAAGGCCTGCCACCATTCTCTTGCATGCGTTTCTCATCCGGAGACCACAACCATGCTCGATCTGGATGCGCGAAATCTGACGTATCTTGAGCAAGTCCGCGGCTTGCAGTACGCTTCGGGAATCCGCCGTGAGCTGCATCGCGGCTTTGCACAGCCTGCTCAGGGCGACGATACGGCTTAGACTGCTTGATCATCTTTTTATTCGTGGGTGTGCGTTGCTGCTGCTTGCGAAAATTGCTCAAACGGGTGGCATATGGCATGGCTTCGCGCTTGCCATTGCGATTGGAGTCGTGACTGACTCTTGAGTCGCGATGTGGGGTGTGATGCGCATCTTGACAAGTTTGATGTTCGGTACCATGGTCGTCGTAGAAGGAAGTAGATGGCCTACGTGAATCGTAGTCAAGGCTTGGTTCTCGTACGAAACCATCTCGCCTATCCGTCACGCTCCCGGGACCGTGTCCATAGTCTTGATCGATTCTATGTTCTCGGAATGGACTATCGGGACGTTGGGGGTATTGTCCCTCGCTATACTGATAAAGTGGACTGTATGGACCATAGTGAGGGCTATATCCAGCATTAGTTCCACCATATGATGAATGAGAAGGCCTACGCGGAACTTGATCATAGCTGGCGTCCTGCACGAAGTCACCACGCCCCTTTTTCAGACTACCGCGGCGGCTATGCCCAGTAGATCCGCGGCCTCGACCATGAGCGGGTTCACCGGCGCGGCCATGATCAAAATCGAAGTCGTTGAAAACATTAGCCGACTGCCTTTGTAGGCTCGGGCCGTTTTCCCAATGACCAGTTTCGGTGGCCCAAGACGTGAGCACTCCTTCGGGACCTTCGGGAGCGTATGGAGAAGACCGACCGAGACCTCTGTCACAGTCGGGCTGCCGAAACTTACTTGGAGCATTACTGAGACGGGCTTGTGTCTTGGCCTTTTGCTTTTCCCGACCTTTCCGAGAACTTTTTTTCCATAGCGTCTGATCCTTGCGCAACTCGATAGGCGCCGCCGAGTCTACGTGTTCGTCCAAAGCATGCTGGTGAACAGTGGCTCGTTGTGGTGCATTCCTACTATCAGCGGTGAGCTCCCCAAAGTAGTTGATTTTGTCGCTGTAGTCTCCATAGTGTCTCGATGGGTTTTGATGAGTAGTTTTCTCCGGTGCTTCGCTGCGCTTACGAAATCTCTCCCTGTAGGAACTTCGAGTGCCACGATCCACAGGTGCCAATGGAGCGGGGTCCCCTGTATGGTCCAGGCCGTCGTCCGATTGCCATTGGAAGTCCTGATGGTCTTGATGGTCCTGGTAATAAGGTTTAGTTAAGTTCCGGAAGTGGCCAGATGTCCAGTGAACGCGAAGCAAGCAAGTAGAAATTCAACGCAAAACACATTTTTTACTTAACGCACTCTGCTTCTCTTGTCCCTATCCTCAGGCCGAATCTCGATTGGCACTTCGACTTCGTATTCTTCCTCTTCAATCTTGTGAAACCGGTCGACTTCATTGCGTTCGTCGCGGGCGCGGGCTGCGTCGAGCATGAATCGAACAGTGCCGTTTTGTCCGCGAATACCAATGGCTGAAGTTGGTGCTTGGGCATTGCCTGGAGATGCAGTTCCTGGTGTAGCAGGTGTTAGAGGGCTCGTAGGATCGATACCATTGCGTGGCTTGAGTCCGTTGATACCAAGCTGGCCGTCAGCCGCAGCTTCAGAAGCGTACTGAGCGTAACGGGGTATATTGGCTGCAGAGGCCTCTTGGTTGAGTCCGATGCGAATATCGATAAAAGTCTCAAGTGTGTACAAGGGTCCAACAGACGTCAGGCCGCGATGGTGGGTATAAAGGTCCAGAAGGTCCAGAAGGGTCTCCATAACTTCAGCTCTGCTGGTAGCCCATTTGTTGTATCTCGTTATGCCTGTATTAGAGATGCGAGTTGTGTCCATGTCATGCAAACGCGCCGCAAGCTCTATACATGCAATAGCCATGGTTGGTGCAGATTGCTTCAATGGTGCAAATGTCCTGTAGAGATCTATGCTCAAGTTCCAAGCCGTCTTGGAAGCGTTGTTCTTGTCCATCTTGAGTGCTCGTGCAAGCTTGACCATAAGTTTCTGAGGGTATCGATTCCGAAAATCGAAGCTGGCGCTTTCGAGCATGAGGCGTTCGAGGCCAATGATGAGCTTGGAGTGATTATCAAATCGCTGCTCGTCATTAGCTGGGTACGGTCATTTCCAGACTACATGCATACCGGATCGTCGCTACTCAAGCTCTCCCCGGGTCCGACTTTCAGGTTCCAATGAGCGCAGAGAATCTCTCTACTCTTCTTGAGGGTATCTTCAATCTTGCATGCTGTAAAGAGTGCCGCGGCACTTGCGTCTGCCCAGTTGTACTCGTTGTCCGAATGGAGCAGCCTGAACTTATGGTAATATGTGACAGCCGTGTTGAATGTGCGGATGGGCAGTTGAAGCGCACGACGCACTTGGTCAATCCAAGCTACACCCTGCAAGCGTACAATGTCCTCTTTGGCGTCGCTCATGTTGATATCTGAAAGACATTTGTGTATCCTAGACTGCAAAATGTAGGGCTTGGCAATCTCGATATACGATGGATGCGGACCAACGCGCTCACGGTCGCGGTCGGTGGGAGAAGGGACGGGCGCCATAATGGTTGTCGCGCAGTGCGAGGTGCGAGCAGTTGAAGAGCGCTGACTACTGGGTAGCGGTGGACTCTGTTCGAGATCCCGCTTTGACCTAGAAAGCTAGTTGCATGTAATTAGCGCAGCCCTGGAAACTGAAAGCTGTGGTAGTGCAGTGCTGCGCGTGGAGGTGAGGTGTGTCGGGTTGTGGAGTGTGGAGAATCGCGACTTCCAAAAGTTGAGTGGTCATAGCTCCTGATCAAAGGCTTGGCGAGTGGTCAGGGAACCAAAGGTGGAGCTTGTTCGACATCTACTCATTTCAGACACGTCACAAGATTTCAAAGATTCGGCAATCAGTTGTCGTCGTTTAGAAATTCCCATTCATCCTAACATTACTACCCCAGCCCCGATGCGTTTATCGTCACCGCCCACAGTGGGCTTGCTATCCTGTCCAGATCCATATGATCTCAGACCACGGGCAGCTTCCTGTGAAGCCGCCAATCCTATAATTAATTTTAAAAGGTGAAGATAAACGTGCCCCTTTCGATGAGAAGAAGCACGGAAAATTTTGAACTCCAAGAATTTATCTAAGATGTGGATGCAAGAATCGCTAAACGCCGCGCATTTGCATCAAGAAAGAAGAAGTGAACAATCGGGTGCTCTATGACGTTCGGTCCTTGAATGTGAGGAAGCAGTCATCCTGGGAAGTGTTAGCAAATGTTCAGGTAGTATCAAACGAGTTGAAAAGCTTACCATGGGGAAGATGGTGGCAAAAACCTTTATCACCTCGCTCTTGTCGGTGACCTTGTGATTCCAGTCCAGCAACATACTGGCCTTGCCGATCATAAGCATCAGGTTCGCCTGTGCATATGTCTGGCCCAGACAGTAGTGGGGTCCGGTACCGAACACAAGCCAGTTCTTAGTCTGCTGGTCAGCAGTACCAGTAATCCATCGCTCGGGCTCGAAAGAGTCGGGGTTGGGATATGCTTCAGCGTCGTGCAATGCCATGTAGGTAGTGGGAATGATCATGGAACCCTTGGGCACAGTGTACTCGGGTGTCACAGGGAAATCCTTCTTGGCGAGGTAGGGAACCATGATGACTGGAGGGCGGTAGCGGAGGGTCTCCTTGACCACAGCGCGAGTCCATTGAAGCTTCTCGATAGCATCGAGAGATATAGGGGCGTGGATGTCACCATTCCTGGCCTGGATGTTCTCCTCGCGAACCTTGTCAAGAAACTCTGGTCGGTCGGCCATGATCTGGAAGAGCCAAGTGGCGGCAGAGGAGGTGGCGTCCTGCGAGGCGAAAAGGAAGGTGAAGATGGTCATGGAGATCTCGATGTCGCTGAACCAGCGGATGACAGTGGCAGGCTTTTCAGACTGGTCGACCTTCTCGCCCGCCTCGATCCTCTTGCGGTACTTTTCGGATTCAATCATGTTGTCAACCCAGAAGTCAAGGATGCACTCCTTCTTGCCACCGGCAGCCATGCGGACCTTGGCCTTGGCGGCGCACTTGGAGAACTCCTCAAGAACCATGTCGGCCGATTTCTTTCCGTACCAGCTCTTGGTGAAGGGCAAGATGATGGGGAAGTTGACCAGCTCAAGCGCGGCAGTAATCAGATAGTAGTCATCAGCGATCTTCTTCACGGCCTCGTCTGAGCAGTAGTGGCCAACAAAGGTTCTGCAGCTGACAGCGGTGATCAATTGACGGAACTCCTGCATCCACGGAACGTGCTCGCCCTTGTTCTCCACCTGCGAGATCTCGACCCAGCGCTTGAAGTAGCTGTTGTAGATCTCCTCCTGGCCTGGCAGGTACTGTTCGAGGGCCTGACGGGTGAAGAGGCTGTTAAGACCCTTACGGTATTCTACATGTGCGCGGCCATCGAGGAAGACCCAGTTTTCGGGACGGAGGAGCTTGTAAGCGGCGTCGACAACACACGGCTTGACGAACGCAGGCGAGTTGAAAATTTTGCGGGCCATGTCGCGCGTGGATCCAATGACTACGAATCTAAGAACTGCATTAGCAATGAAGTTACATATCAGAAATTGTGAGCGGGGGCGCATACTTGTGGAATACTGAGACGCAACTCAGGGGACCTGATGCCCATTTTGCGTGGTACTTGGTAAAGTCGGGGTTGACAGACTCGAGGAATGGTCCAATGAAAGGCGCCTTCCACGCAGGGCCTACGATAGAGCCTTTCCTGTAGACGTACATGACTGCGCGACTGTTAGCGGAACCCGGCGCATTGAGTAGCATGGTCCATACACTGGTCATACGCCACTGCTACGGCGAGAACTGTGAACAGCACACTCCAGACGCTGAGGCCATTGTAGATGGTCGAGAGTATGCTGTTGCCGTCGAGCTGTGTCATCATGTGGGTGACTTTGGCATCCGCTGTAGGCGAAACAAAGCTGGCGTTGACAGCCATCTTGAATTGTTGAGGCAACGCGGCGCGATGGTTGTTGGTAAGTCTGAAAGCGCGCAAAAGTCGCAGAAAAGGCTTTTGTAGGACAGCCGGCCTGGAAACTAATATTTCAGTGCTGGTGACAAACTCGGACACGGATATAGGGAAAAGGGTCGATGTTTAATTATCTCGGCGGAGCATGGGCCCACTGCAAGCCCTGAAGTGATGTGATTGACTCGATGCACTTTCGGTAGCGCAGTAACGACTAGTGGACTAGTCGCCGACTTCTTGGCGCCCGGGACTGGCGGCTTCTTGCCATCCGGGCAGATTGAGTGTGGTCATCACGGACAGATGACACGAACACGGCACGGGGTGAGCTGATGGCGGCGAGGTATGCGCAAACGCTCTGTGCGTGTACGAGAAGGAAAAGTACGAAGTAGCAATCAAAGTTCTAACACCCGCCGGCACCTCGCATGTCTTGCATCGATGCAGGAACCTGACCAATCGGCGTGTTTTCCCGTACGCCATGCAGCATCTGCGAACATGGAACACCAAAATCTTTTTACAATACTTGATGGTTGTATAGCCCGAACATCTTCACCCGGTCCTGTTTGTGTAGGCGGAGACTAGTACTATTTTGCATCGCTGCAGGATGCATGATAAGCCACACAATTTAGCAATGCGACATGGTATTCGTTGCTACGTACTCTGCCGGCTGTGATAGGTTCAGAGATTCCCCTGCAGATCGCGCTTACAACATGCTTGTTCTTCAACGGTGGAACAGCTTTCCCATCAGCTGCTTGGACAACAACAAAAATGTTGGAAACTCCGCTTAACGCCACGTGATGCCCGAATACTGTGCAGAATGCGCTACCACTCTGGAAGGACATTCTTCTCTGTGGTAGCGAACGGCCACAGACCCATCTTAATCCATCCAATCATTGCCCATCCACCTCCATAGCGCAGCGTAATATCTGTCTCGAGTCCAGTTCCTAACGGCTTTGAAAGGGTTCCGCTTGGACTTTCTACCTTTCTTCTGCTCAGGCTTAACATCTTTCTTCTGGTCGTAAATTGGACGCCAAAGTTCTATACTGTCTCGAATTCCAGCGACGACAGTAGGTGTCATTCCTGGCTTTTGGTAGTGCATGGTATCTAAACTTGGTGATGATTGCCGGCTGAAGGAGCATTCGTGATACTCTATGGTGCGACGGCAAAGTGCCTTCAAGAAAGCCGTCTTGGAGTGAAGGTGTATGGTTGCAAGAACGCGCTCGGAGAAAGAGACGTGAGAAGCTCGAAGAGGATATGGCTTTCTGAAGCGTGATTTGGATATGAGGAGATAACGTAGAGAATACCTTGAGAGAGTAACAGATTTATCCCTTCTTGATAGAATTCGCTCATGTTGAACGCTGGAACCATGGAAGAGTGAGGTCGTAGCCTTTCTCAAAATTTCGACTACATCAGTAGATGGAACCATGGTACGCATCTATTCGGACAACCACACGACCTCTACATCCAACCAGGCGGACCATTTCCAACAGGCCAGTACCTACCCTCAATTATTGGCAATTTGGGCTCCCTATCGCGAAGCACGTTTTCGATACCCCATCTTTCCCGGAGTAGGGCTGCTTGTTCGGACGCAGGGAACCCGCCATACCCTTCTGAGGCATCGAGGAGTGCCGGTGCGAGGTAAAAATCCGCGGTCCAGGTTGACTTTCCATGGTTCAGTGCCTTTTCCTGGGGTGCAAGTTAGAAAATCGCTACAGATACATCATGGCGTAAAAGGGCCTGAGAACCAGCTAGAGATATGCTTACATGTTCCCATTGCTCTTTTGTCAAACTCCACAAAGCAGACAACGTTCGCGGAAATGGCGATACACTTTCGTCATGATGTACTACAGTGATGATGGCATTCTCATGGTCATACTTTATGGCATAAAACATGTTTCTGTATGCCTCAAGGATGTTGATGAAGCAGCGCTCGCGATCCTCGACGCGTAGGATATCTGATAGGTCTGTCATGATGATGAACTCAAGCTGCAATGGCTGACGGCCCCGCGGTAGAGACTGCAACTTGTGCAAAGCATTCTTAGATTGCCGAAGAAAGTTGCGTTCCTCGGCATATCTCTCGCGTATACCAATAGGGCCTGGCGGAAGGTCCCGTGCATCTGCAGCTTGTCCAAAGTGTTCAAGCTTGAGGCGAATTTGTAACTTGCGAACGAGTTTGAAGGCTCTGACTGACATGCGCATGTGGCTCATCGCAGACGTATCTCCAGGCATGTTGAGGATGCCTATTGCCCCACCTGCATCTAGGGAGATGACACCTTGGAAGAACTCAGCAATACCGTCTTCGACATCGCATATGGAGAATGTGTTGTTGGCGAAATACGCTGCCTGCATCTCAGCAGCAACAGCAAGGCCCACGTACTTGTAGTTGAATATGTGGCTGTCCGGCATCAAGATGGTAGGGTCTGGTTTCTCAGTATGATCAATCTGGTCTCGGCCGCTGGACAGAGCAGAAGCCAGACCATCAAGTGGCCTATATTCTGAGTAGGGCCTGAAATGAAAGTATGGTCCGACAGGTATGAGCTGCTCCTCGATACACAGAAATCGGTAAATCATCTCGCGCAGCTCAACGGGCAATATGTCGCACATCATCTCAGTTAATTCGAGACATTCTGAAGCGCCATGAAATGCCAGATCATCTTCAATCGCGGATGCGAGAGACTGCTCATCTTGGACAGCTTGCTCATATTCATGTCGTAACTGCAAGACTCTTTCGCCTGTTAACTTGGATTCGAGGCGTCTGAGGATTGATACATGTAAAGAGATAGTGGATGGATCATACCTGCGCCGTTTTTCACGAAGCTCTCTTTCCAAAGCGCATAGTTGCTCCATCGTAGCCGGAGTGTGGTCAGCATCTAATTCAGGAGAAGTGACCCTGGTAAACTGCTGCTCAAACTCCTCTGTGTCCATCGAATCATCTGATAGAAAATCGCCGCCTGCAACGTCTGACAGAGACATAGGGGATGACATTGTGCATGCGTCTCGATAAAACTGAGTGTATATGGTACTGGTACGGGGCCTGCCCGCAGTCTTAGCGCGCCCCGCTTTGAACGCGTCGCGTCTCGGTAGCACGCAGTCACCTGTCACTCTGTGCTTTTCGAGGCATGGACGACATGGACATGGAATGACATGGCCTCGATCAAGCCCATTGAGGGCCGTTCCGTGCACCAGATCCAGTCAGGGCAGGTCATCGTTGACTTGCAGTCGGTTTGCAAAGAACTCGTTGAGAACAGCATCGATGCAGGCGCCACTACGGTCGGTATGCACTTTCGCCCCGCACAGGCGTCGTTGGTGGGCGAAGACTGACGTGCGATGCAGAGGTCCGATTTAAGAACAACGGTCTTGATGCTATCGAAGTGCAGGACAACGGTGGCGGCATATCTCCTGACGACTACGAAACAATCGCGCTGAAGCACTACACATCGAAGCTCTCCTCGTATGACGATCTCTCCTCGTTGCAGACCTTTGGCTTCCGTGGCGAGGCACTGTCGTCGTTATGCGCCCTCTCAAACTTCCACATCATCACCGCCAGACCTACGGATGGATCGAAAGGCACCAAGCTGGAGTTTGAGCAGTCGGGAAAGCTGAAGGGTACGTCTGTTGTAGCGGCCAAGCAGGGAACCACTGTAGTGGTGGAGACACTATTCTACAACCTCCCCGTAAGGCGGAAGGAGCTCGAGAAGAACATCAAGCGCGAGTACAACAAGGTATTACAGCTGCTCAACGCGTATGCGTGTATCAGTGTGGGCGTGAAGTTCACAGTGAGCAACCTTGTGCCGAAAGGGTAAAGCAGAAAGATGCATGACATACGATCGCAGCGGCTGACAGATTCCAGAAAGAAGACCATAGCATTTTCTACCAACTCGAATGCGAGCACCAGAGACAACATCTCTAATGTGTACGGCGCGAAGACGATCAGCGCGCTGATTCCCCTCAATCTCGAATTCGAAATGGACGCGTCCAATCGACCTGGTTCGACACAGACTGCGCGCAATTGGAGCACACAGGAGGACCCCGGCTCGCGCACTGTGAAGCTAGTTGGCCATATTTCACGTCCGGTGGTGGGCGAGGGTCGTCTGACTCCTGACCGGCAAATGTTCTTCGTCAACTCTCGGCCATGCAACTTGCCTCAGGTTGCTAAAGCGATCAATGAAGTGTACAAGTCGTACAACATCACGCAGTCGCCATTTATTTTCGCGGACATTCAGCTTGACACCAATGCATATGACGTGAACGTCAGCCCAGACAAGAGGACAATCATGCTGCACGATCAGGTCGTCCTACTAGAGAGCCTCAAAGAAGCATTGCTAGATCTTTTCGAGGGGCATGATCAAAGTGTGCCTCAGGCTCAACTTTCGGTGAAGAAGACACCAGCGTCTGCGTTCAAGACACCTACACTTGTGCCACGAGAAAGTACGGCCACACTCATGGTCGACGAGCGTAGCGACTCCGAGGAACCAGCTGCAGTACCCATAATTCGCCCAGTTGAGCCCAGCATCCCCACTTCCAAGGATGCTATCGGTGCAGCCCCTCTCCCTGGGTTTGTCAAAGCCAGTCTCATTGAGCAATTTGTCGGGAGAGACGCTGAGGATAGGCGTGCTCGTCCTGTTCCTAGAACAAGGCGAGATAGCTCTCCGGAAAGTGACAAAACAACAGAAGAGCGGGTGTTTCATTCAGTAGTCCACCAACGCAATGCAATGCCAGAGCAGGAGCAAGTCACGTCTCCCACCTCACCTCCTCCAAGGTCACAGTCTCCGCTGTTCGAGCCGGATGCGAATGCATCTCCTGTCCCTATTCGTTCAGCACAGCAATCGAAAGCGGTCCAGGACTTCAATGCGCGTATGGCATCTCAACACAACCGACCGACACAGCGAGACCGGGCGTCAGCAGAGCACGAAGAGTCGGAAGAGCCGATCCCGTCCATCAAGCAGACACTACAAACGACGCTGTCCCAGAGTGCTATACAAAACGCGTTCGATCGCATGCGCCCCATGCGTACGCCGTCCCAAAAGGCCACAATTACGATTGGGGATGTGACGACGATCTCAACTATTGGTTCTGGAGGTCAATCAAGATCAGCCAAGCGAGCGAGGATCCATACGCCGAAGTTCTCTCTGTCTGGCAAACCACTTGATCAGAATCCAAAACAGCCACTGTTTGTCGAAACCTTACGTGGGTACGCGGCGCCTGGTACACAAGCTGAAAGTAGCCATGGCGAGGTAGAAGAAGGCGAGGATAGTAGCATGCCCGATGCGCCAGCACGCTCACCGTCGCCTCGGAAGCGATTGCCGTCAAAAGCTTTTGAAGAGCCCATAGCAGATGATCTAGCTATTTCATCGAGCGCTCCTCCGCCATTACATCGGCCGGAAGACAAGGTAGTCGAAGACGAAGAAATCGACGTCGAAGCAGAGCCGATGGTAGCTGCAGACCTTAATGAATCAGACGATGAATATGTTGACGAAGACGAGAAGAAGCGGCGCGAGGAAGCCATGGTCGAAAAGCTAGTCGCTGAGGCTGAGGAAGCTGCTGCTAGACCTACTGAGGCGAATCTGAAGCGCGCAACTAAACTGTTCAAGGTGTCGCCCAAGAAGTATCAGACTCTAAATCTCGAGCGAGTCATTGAAACGGATGTGGGCTCAATCACCCGTCATCTACGGAATCTTGAATCCCTCATTGACGCTTCAGCGAGCAAC
Organism: Parastagonospora nodorum SN15; assembly: GCF_000146915.1. NCBI lineage: Eukaryota > Fungi > Ascomycota > Dothideomycetes > Pleosporales > Phaeosphaeriaceae > Parastagonospora > Parastagonospora nodorum. The sequence continues at coordinate 1,282,546 of NW_001884556.1, forward strand.
TTGGAAGCAACAGTCCTGCCAACTAGCACCCAGCTTAACAAAGAAGACCCCGAGGAACGTCTCAGTCTCACAGTGACGAAGCCTGACTTTAATGAAATGCGCATAATCGGGCAGTTCAACCTGGGTTTCATCATCGCCGTTCGGCCTCCCACCACGACCTCACCCACATCCGATTTGTTCATCATCGATCAGCATGCCAGCGACGAAAAGTACAACTTCGAGCGCCTCTCGGCTACGACAACCTTGGTCTCGCAGCGTCTCGTGCATCCACACCCCCTTGAATTAACAGCCGTTGAGGAGGAAATCATACTTGCCAACGAGCATGCCCTTACAGCTAATGGATTCGTCGTCGAAATGGATACAGCAGATGATCTCGACTCCGGGCACCGCGCCAAACTCATATCACTCCCCATGTCGAAGGAAGTCACATTCACGCCCACGGATCTCGAAGAACTCCTGGCACTCATTCTTGACAATCCTCCCTCGTCTACCATGGCGACGTCAACACATATTCCGCGCCCTAGTAAGGTTCGAAAACTGCTCGCTAGTCGCGCTTGCAGGAGCTCTGTCATGATAGGCAAGACACTGAAGACTGCGCGTATGAGGGAGATTGTGAGACACATGGGCAGCATGGACAAGCCGTGGAGTTGTCCGCATGGTCGCCCTACGATGAGGCATCTCTTTGGGCTGGAGAAGTGGGAGGGGTGGACTGAAGGGGATGGAGTGATTGGCGTGGACAAGCTTGGGGAGAAAGCTGATTGGGCTGGATTCTTGAGGAAGAGCAAATCCGAACAAGTTGAAGCGCGATCGCCACAGTGTTAGGTGTCGTACAGGACTGATGGTGTGAGCTGCTAGGGTTACCATTTCTATCGATATTTTCTTGTTACACGGCATTGATAGAACAGGTAGTACTGGATGCATTAAGCCTAAACCTTTGGTGGACGTTCAAGTCAGAAAATTATGTTGTAATCCACAGTGCCTTCCCTGAACACATCACACTCGTATCTGCATAATTGCCCAACTTCACGCACCTCCGACCGCCAACCCATTTCCCAGCAAACCTATCCTCCACCCTTTATTCCCAAACCCTACAAAGCCTCCCATCCTGCACTACCAACCCGTTCCTCCTCCCCCCATCTCCATCCCGAATCTCCCACCGCTCACTCCCCACCGCCCCGACCGCCCAAAACACGCCCTCCGGATCCCACCTCCCCTTCACCGCCATCAACCTCTCATAATTCGCCCCGTAGAACGCGTCCTTCCACTCCCAATCCTGCGCATCCCCCTCGTTAATATAACTCCCACTCCCCGGCGTAACATCCCTCCAGCCCTGCATATATCGCTGCAATCTACTGTGTGTAGAAGTTAATTCTGCGTGTGATAGGATTGGCGCAGAACCGTCCCAGTGCGCGTTGGACTCGTAGGCTTGGGCGTGCAGGACGGTTGTGCGGAAGGCGGGGTTTACGGCGTTGGAGGTGTTGGTTAGCGTGAGTAAGGGGGAGTAGTTCATGCCGTGGAAGGTGTAATTTCCTGCTTCGATGAGGTGTCGGATTGCGAGGTGGGTTTGGGGGAGGGAGGAGGGGGGTGAAGGAGGTGCGGGGGAAGAAGCGGGATGCGAGGAGGGTGTGGCCTGTTGTTTCGCCGATGGCTCTTTTCGGATAGGTGGTGTGTGGTGGGTAGGGATTGTGGTTGTGGGCGTAGGAGCGCTTGAGGGTGGGATCGGGGATTTTGACACCGAGCGTGTTTAGGTCTGAGAGGAGAGGTTGGATGAAGGTGCGGTATTGGGCGAGTGATTTGTTGGGTAAGGATATGCGGACGGTGAAGGTTAAGCCTTGAGGACTTCCTTCGGGGTAGATGAAGCTGTAGCCTAAGCCGCCGGCGTCGCAGATGGAAGTTGCCTGGGTCCAGTACGCCTTCATGCCGGCCCAAAATGTCTCTGTTGAGATGGAATTGTTGGAGCCACGATCTGGTTTTGTAGAGAAGCGGATGTTTCCTGTGACTACAGGAGTTTTAGGAAAGGCCTTGACGACAACGGAGGTCACAATGCCGAAGGTGCCTACAAAGACTGTCAGTGATCATGATGCTTAGGTGATGATTATGACATACCGCCGCCACCGCCTCTGAACGCCCAGAAGAGGTCTTCATTCAGTCCATTATGCATCTCCACAATCCTGCCATCTGCAATGACTGCCGTCATTGCGAGCACATTATCTGCGGCAAGGCCATAGTAGCTGGTAAAACTACTATGTCCTCCACCCTGCAGAAAACCACCTGCGATACCCACCGTGCTTCCACCAGCGACAATCATGCTCATGTTCTTCTGGCTCATCAACGCACTCCCTTCATAAGCTTGGGTACCTGCGGAGTACTTGATAGCTCTCCCCGTATACTCGCCCATTGGCGAAGTATACTCTGCTTCGTACGTCATGCCCTTGAGACTCTGTGTCCATATACTCAGCGAATTCCCACCGATACTCTTGCCGTTGAAGTCGTGTCCGGAGTTCTTGATCACGAGGCGGATGTTGTGGTTCCGTGCAAAGTTGACTGCGAGCTGTATATGGCGAACCGTCTTTGCGTTGACGACGTACACTGGCCAGCCTCCTTGGGTGCAAGTAGAATTTGGCTGCGATGTTGGTGTACAGCTGTTTCCTGATGCCCATTGAGACATGATACTTGTTGGGTCTTCGGTGCTTTGTAATGTAAGCTTAGTTGTAAGGAAAGAGGTCAAATATGACTGGCTCACTGTAAATTCATTCTAGCCCAGCTCTGCTTCAATTGCGCACACTTCTGTTCATTGTAGTCTTCTCCTGTATAACAGACGCTCGCAAGTGGCCTAGGTTTCAGCAGGACGCCGCCCAAAGTCTTGTTGAAAGCACTCCAGTCCTCAACACAGGGCCAGTCGCCGTCTCCAGGAATACTTCTGCACTCCTCGGTGGGAGCAGCATTTGCAGATCCGAAACAGTAAGCTTTGTTAGTGAGTGCTTCATCTTCCGTGAGCTGCTCACGTTCCCAGTCGAAATCGACTGCGAAGACTCTTGTCAAAAGAAACAGTGTGATGAGCGTGGAAGCTCCCATTGCGGCTTCGGTCTCCGTGGATTGTGAAGGAAGCGCATCGAATCGTCTTGTGCGCTTCTTTTTATACTTATCAGCGTTGATACTACCTTTCAAGCTGACATGCCTTCAGTCCGCTCGTGTGGAGTGCATATTAACCACACATAGATCAAGCAATGTGGGGCTAAACGAGGCACGTTTGGTGTCTTGAGTTTATTCGTCCGAGAAGGATGTCACACGCGTATCCCTATTTCCACCTGCATAGATATCCTGGCATGTCCCACCACATACCACTGTGTCGGCACCATACAATAATACGGTTTGCCACAGAACCGGGTCTGTATTTCCGTCGGTTCGAAGTCACGCATGTTCACCAATGTCACCATGGGATGCTGGCGGCTTTTTGGGAACATGTCAAATAGTCTATAAAGTGGAGGATATAACAAGGAAATGGTGAAGGCTGAAATTCATTGTACAAAAGGTCCGTGGACCTTACAAATCCTCCCCTCAACAAGGCCCAAACGTAAAGATACATATCCCATGCAATGCGTCTCAAAATTATAGCAAGAGTTCCAATGGGTTCTCGATGGCCTTCTTGAGCTCCTTCATGAACTCACCGCCAACTGCGCCGTCAACAACCTTGTGGTCGAAGCTGCCAGTGATGACGATCTGGTCATCCCACTCGATGCTTGAAGAGCCGTCTTCTGAGGGCTCGCCGGGTACTGCGACCTTCTTTGTTGTGCCGATAGCGACGATGCAGGCCTGGGGAGGGTTGATGACGGCGGTGAAGCGTTCGACGGCCGAGTTCATGCCCATGTTGGAGATGGTGATGGTTCCGCCCTGGTACTCCTCAGGCTTCAGCTTGCCGTCCCGTGCGCGCTTGCCCAGGTCCTTGATCTGTGATGAGATGGACTGAAGACCGAGACCGTTGACGTTCTTGACAATGGGGGTCATGAGTCCGATGGGTGTAGAAACAGCGACGGAGACATCGACGACGTTGTGCTGGCGGATGATGACCTTTCCGCCGTCCTCGCGCCATGATGAGTTGGCGGCAGGGACCTTGCGGGCAGCGACACCGAGAGCCTTGACGAGGAGGTCGTTCACGGAAAGCTTGTACTTGCCGTCAGCGGAGGCGTTGAGGGCTTCGCGGAGCTTGAGCAGCTTGGAGACGGAGATGCTGGAGGCGACGAAGTAGTGGGGGTTCTGCTGCATGCTCTCGGTCAGACGGCTGGCGATGACCTTGCGCATGCTGGTGGCTTCGGTGTCCTCGTAGGAAGCAGCGGCGGAGGCACCGCCAGTCGCGGGGGCGCCACCGGTGGGCTTGTACTTCTCAATGTCCTCCTTGGTGATCTGGCCACCTTTTCCGGTGCCCTTGATGGAGCCAATCGGGACACCCTTCTCGAGCGCGAGCTTCTTGACGGCGGGGGAGACGGATGGCTGGCGCTGGAGGGCTGTCTGCAGACGGTCACCGGTAGAGTCGGACTCGATGGAAGCGGGGGCAGACTCCTCCTTGGCGGGAGGAGCAGTCTTGGAGCCAGAGTCGGCGGGCTCGCTGGCCTCGGAGGCCTCGCCCTTCTTGGAGGGAGTCGCGGGCGTCTTGTCGCCTCCAGCGTCCTCGATGGTGAAGGACTCGAACGCCGAGACGTCCTCACCCTCTTCGACCATTACGGCGATGGGCTGGGAAGTGTTAGCCCTTGTGTCGTCTTCTTCTTGTTCCAACTTGACCACTGTCGATGCAGAAAAGAGTGACTTACGCTTCCGACTGCGACGTCCTTCTCGCCCGAGTCGCGGAGGACCTTGGCGAGGGTGCCGTCCTCCTGGAACTCAAAGTCCATCTGGGCCTTGTCCGTCTCGATCTCGACAAGCACATCACCGGGAGCTATCGAGTCTCCGGCCTTCTTCTGCCAGGTGCCAATGTTTCCGGCGGTCATGGCTCTGGGGAGAGGGCGGGCATGCTGATGACCGTGTGCGAGGGGTAGGCTGTGGCGGAGCTGTGTCAGTCTTGTGCATGTGCGGCCAGGACTGCGTGCATCGTCTCTGCTTACACTTGGAGGCATAGTAGCGGGCGAGGGCAGCCAGCGCTGGGGCGCGGCGTCTGTAGATGGCGTCAGCACAGCTCCATCGGACGGGCGGCGAGCAACATACGCAGCAAACTCGGGGCATCTTGAGGCGGGCAGAGCACCTCGCAGCGCAATTGAGCCCCGCGAGCTCAGTTGCGAGCCGGCGCGGGCGAGGAGCGTGGTGGTGGCAGGCATTGTGTCGGGATGCGCTGAATTTTACTCGGGGGTGACGGGCACGGAGAGAAGGCGCGACCTGTGGACGGGAAGCGGCGAGCTGCTGGCAGTGATTGGGAGCAGAACACGCTCGGACGCGAAGCTGTCGGGACGAGAAGTGATGGCAGAGTTGTCGCTCAACAGAAAAGTTTAGCCCAGCAGAGCTGTTGGAGAGATCCGCCCGGCGTGTCACTCACCGAAGGGTCCTGGCGTCGGTGCTAGGCAGGGGAGCCGCACCAGCCACAGTCGGCGCCACAGTCGGCGCCACAGTCGGCGCCACAGCAGCGCATGCAAGCCGGCCGCCAGGGTACGTAACGTTACCTCAACGAGTAAGGAGGCTGCTGCGAAGTACGAAGACACTTTGTCATCTCCAGGCACGAGCTGGACGAGCCTTTTATTTGCTTTCACCTGCTACCTGCTTGGCTGCTTGTAGTGCTCCAGCACATTGGGACCCCGACGCACCTTCTCTTTTCCGTGCTGCTCCTTCCGCAATGGTTGCTGAGCAAGGCCCCGCCAGTCGCTGAACGGTGCTCCCAGAAATATATCCAGAGAGCTTGTAGACGCCCACCACGCCCACCACGCCCACCACGCCCACCATGGCCGACACCGAGGCCCCGCCGAAGCCGCAGGAGGTCACAGAGAAGCCGGTGGACTCGGAGGAACATGCAGAGCCAGCGTCGCCGTCGTCAGAGGACGAGGACAGCAATGCGAATACCGCGTCCGAGCAGGCATCCGAGGCCGCCGAAGAGAGTGCGAGTGCTCCCCCAGCGCCACAGGCACCACAGGCACCACAGGCACCAGAGAACCAGACAGACATGCCCCCGCCGCCTACACCATCGACACCCACCCTAAACATACCCAATGGCTCCGACGCGCCCCGAACCTCGGAGCAGATGTTCGACCACCGCACATCCGTCAACCGGCCGCGAACCGACTCGCAGTCCACAGCAGCCACTACAGCAACACGAGCCTCGACCCGCAGCTCCCTCGTCTTTGTCATCACCGCACTCGAGACAATCTCCGCGTCCAAGGATGCGAAGAAGAACAAGAAGCTCGGCGATGCGACCAGTGCTGCGCTGGCTGCCATCAGGGCAGAGGGCGACCCGGCGCGCATCAACCCCGAGATCCTCTTCGCCCCGCTGCAGCTTGCCTCCGAGGCACCCAACGTCCCCATCTCCATCACCGCGCTCGACTGCATCGGCAAGCTCATCAGCTACTCGTACTTCTCCGTCCCGTCCGAACCGCAAGCCGACAACACCGAGGCACCCCCTCTGATCGAGCGCGCAATAGACACAATATGCGATTGTTTCCAGGGCGAGGCGACACAGCCCGACGTGCAGCTGCAGATTGTCAAGTCGCTGTTGGCCGCCATCCTGAACGACAAGATTGTGGTGCACGGCGCAGGACTGTTGAAGGCGGTGCGACTGACGTACAACATTTTCCTTCTATCCAAGTCGAGTGCCAACCAGCAGGTAGCGCAGGGCGCCCTGACACAAATGGTTGGCACGGTATTCGAGCGTGTCAAGGCAAGATTGGCCGTCAAGGAGACGCGGTTGAACCTCTCGCGCGTATCGTTGAACGACAAGGACAGGTCAGAAGAGAGCGTCCCGGAAGAAGCCGAGGGCAGCACACAGGGCATCGATGGCTCCCAAGTCAACGGCGAGGACGGAGAAGAGGAGCAGGACCCCGACTCTGCCGAACCAAGCGACAAAGCAGTCGACCAGCACGTGGGACCAAAGATCACGCTACAAAGTTTCGAGAACAACATGAGCTTCAACGACGACCGGATACACGACAATGCGCCGACGCTCGTCACACGAATAAAGGGCAAACCTAGTTCGAGACAAGTCTCTGGGAACGACCCATCGCCAAATGCACAGAACGGCAGCGTGCACTCGGAAGAAGATGAGGAAGACGAGATCTTCGTCAAGGACGCGTACCTTGTCTTCCGAGCCATGTGCCGGCTTAGCACCAAGAGCTTGTCCGTTGACCACGCGCAAGACGTACGGTCTCAAGGCATGAGGTCCAAGCTGCTCTCGCTGCATATGATCCATACCATTCTCTTCAACAACATTGCTGTTTTCGCGTCTCCATATGCAACCATCAGAAGTGGGAGTGGCGACGAGCCAACGACCTTCATACAGGCCATCAAGCAGTATCTGTGTCTGAGCCTGAGCAGAAACGGAGCTAGCTCCGTCAAGCAAGTCTTCGAGGTAGCCTGTGAGATTTTCTGGCTGATGCTCAAGTATCTGCGAGTCTCGCTCAAGAAGGAGGTAGAGGTGTTCCTGAAGGAGATTTATCTGGCCACGCTGGATAAGCGCAGTGCTCCTCCATTCCAAAAGCACTATGTTCTGTCCATATTTGGGAGGCTTGCCGCAGATCCTCGGGCGCTGGTAGAAGTCTACCTGAACTATGACTGTGACCGTACCGCGCTCGATAACATGTACCAGCGTGTTGTTGAACACCTGTCCAAGGTGTCTAGCACTCAAGTCGCAATCACTCCGATGCAGCAGCAAGCATATCAAGACCAACGCGAGAAACAAGCAAGACAGATGGATTGGCAGACCCGAGGAACAATGCCTCCCTCGTTGACTACAGTATCCATGGGCCACTCCCAGGAAGCCGAGCACGCGTACCCCCAAGAGTACGCTATGAAGCAAGAATCGCTCGAGGCATTGGTCGAAATTCTCAGGTCTCTGGTCAACTGGGCTCAGCAGGTTCTGCCTGAGGGCGGAAAGCCCAGTAACCAGGATCTGAGGCCATCTGTCGACGATTTGAGAATATCGACCGATACACGTAACCACACGGAGTCGCCCATGGTAGGTATCGACTCTGGCACTGTGACCCCACTTGCCGAGGACGACTACAGCCAGCTCGAGAAAGCCAAGCATAGAAAGATTGCACTCACAAATGCGCTCCGCCAATTCAACTACAAGCCAAAGCGCGGCTTGAAGACTTTGATTTCCGAAGGCTTCATTCCTTCAAATGCACCTGAGGACATTGCCAAGTTTCTGCTTGACAACGAGCAGATTGATAAGATAGCACTGGGAGAATTTCTCGGTGAGGGTGATCAGGAAAACATTGCCATCATGCACGCTTTCGTAGACTTGATGGACTTCACCAAGACCCGAGTTTACAGATGCTCTTAGGCGCTTCCTGCAAAGTTTCCGTCTACCTGGAGAAGCCCAGAAGATTGATCGCTTCATGCTGAAGTTTGCAGAGAGGTACATCACCGGGAATCCAAATGCGTACGCCAACGCAGACACGGCCTACGTTCTTTCATACTCAGTCATCATGTTGAACGTCGACCAGCACAGCAAGAAGATGAAGGGGCCAAGGATGACACCAGAAGACTTCATCAAGAACAACCGCGGTATAAATGACAATGCCGATTTGCCAGAGGACTACTTGCGCGGCATATATGAGGAGATATCACACAACGAGATTGTTCTGAATACCGAACAAGAAGCCGCGGCTGACAAAGGCTTGATCCAACAGCAACCAGCCGGAGGTTTGGCAACGATTGGACAGGTCTTGACCGGCGGTGCGCGCGACCTGCAACGTGAAGCTATTGTACAGGCTTCCGAAGCGATGGCTAACAAGACCGAGCAGCTATACAAGCAGCTTTTGCGGTCTCAAAGACGGACAGCTACCACGCTACCAGTGTCCAAGTTCATTCCGGCCTCTTCCTCAAAACACGTTGGGCCCATGTTCGACGTCACATGGATGCCAATTCTTACGGCATTGTCGAGCCAAGCACAAGACCACAACATTGAAATCGTACGATTATGCATTGAAGGCATCAAGCTAGCAATCCGAATATCATGTCTTTTCGACCTTGAGAGTGCACGACAAGCATTCGTGTCTTTCCTGGCACGGTTCACCAACCTTTACAATCTCAGCGAGATGAAGGCCCAAGAATATGGAAGCCTTGAAGACATTGATTGAGATTGGCTCAACCGAAGGAAATCTGCTGCGAGAGTCGTGGCGTGAGATCTTGACATGCGTGTCGCAGTTGGACCGCTTCCAGCTCATCTCTGCGGGCATTGACGAGCGAGCTGTTCCTGATGTTCTTAAAACAACTTCAGGAACACCACAGTCACGCAAAACACTCACTACTCCTGCTAACCGAAGGCGGCCGAACTCTTCAGCAGGGAACATGAACTTTTCAGCCGACGTGGCTGAAGAGAGCCGTTCAGCGGACGTCGTCCGGGGCGTCGACCGCATTTTCACCAACAGCGCAAATCTATCCGGAGAGGCTATTGTCGACTTCGTCAAGGCTCTCACTCAGGTCAGCTGGCAAGAGATTCAGTCATCGGGTCAAAGCGAGTCACCACGTACATACAGTCTACAGAAGCTCGTCGAGATCAGCGGCTACAATATGACCCGTGTCCGCTTCGAATGGACCAATATTTGGCAAGTGTTGGGTGCTCATTTCAATGAAGTGGGATGCCACACCAACACGAACGTCGTCTATTTTGCCCTGAATTCTCTACGACAATTGTCCATGAAGTTCATGGAGATTGAAGAGCTTCCGGGTTTCAAGTTCCAGAAAGACTTTTTGAAGCCTTTCGAGCATATTATTAACAATGCCAGTCAGGTTGCGGTCAAAGACATGGTACTGCGCTGTCTGATACAGATGATACAAGCGCGTGGCGAGAACATACGATCCGGATGGAAGACTATGTTTGGTGTCTTCACCGTAGCCGCGCGTGAGCCATATGGTAAGTGTTGCAGCTGTTCCATGTCGAATAATCTACTAACAAAGCACAGAGGGCATCGTCAACCTTGCATTTGAGAATGTGACTCAGGTGTACAACACGCGATTTGGTGTGGTAATCTCACAAGGTGCTTTTGCAGATCTCATCGTCTGTCTCACGGAGTTCTCCAAGAACTACAAGTTCCAGAAGAAGTCTCTGCAAGCCATTGAACTCCTTAAGTCGTCTGTGCCCAAGATGCTGCGCACACCCGAATGCTCCTTGTCAGCTCGCGCTGGTTTCCTGAAGGACTCTGAGAAAGGTTCTTCAATACCCAAACAGCCCAGTCGCCAAACCCAAGAGGAGCAGTTTTGGTTCCCGGTGTTGTTTGCCTTCCACGACGTTCTCATGACTGGTGAGGACCTAGAAGTACGCTCTCGAGCACTGAGCTACCTCTTCGACACACTCATTTCATACGGAGGAGACTTCCCGCGCGAGTTCTGGGATATGCTGTGGCGCCAGCTGCTATACCCTATTTTCATGGTTTTGAAGTCCAAGTCAGAAATGACAAAGGTGTTAAACCACGAAGAACTGTCGGTCTGGCTCTCGACGACCATGATCCAGGCATTGCGCAACATGATCAAGCTCTTTACCCACTTCTTCGAGTCATTGGAGTATATGCTCGACCGCTTCCTTGACTTGCTCGCGCTCTGCATCTGCCAGGAGAACGACACGTTGGCCCGGATCGGCAGCAACTGTCTTCAGCAATTGATACTGCAGAATGTTCAGAAGTTCGGACCTACACACTGGAACCAAATAGTCAACGCTTTTGTAGAGCTGTTCCAACGCACAGAGGCAACTGCTCTCTTCTCCGCTGCGACTAGCGGCTCAGCCCAGGCAACACCAGTCAATGGCTTCCACGAAACACCTGATCATTCAACTTCAAGCCCGCCAGGCGAACTCTCTCTTCAGACCCCCACAGAAGAATCCCGACCAGAAAATGCGCTCGGGATCAACGGCCTAACACCCGCAAGACGCCCTTCGCTTGTGAAATCCGACTCCAACGGCGACCAACGCATGCCTTCTCCACTGCCCAAACGGCAAACTCAAGAACTTGAAGACTACCGTCCTGAGACTGCCGATCTGCAACAACCTCCAGTCGTCGTGACTGCCGCGCGCCGTCGCTTCTTCAACCAGATCATCACAAAATGCGTCTTGCAATTGTTGATGATCGAGACGGTACAAGAACTCTTCACCAACGAAGCCGTCTACACCCAGATCCCCTCGCCCGACCTCCTCAGCCTGATGGCCGTGCTCAAGAAGAGCTACCACTTTGCCAAGCGCTTCAACGCAAACCGCGAGCTGCGCGGCCGCCTCTTCCGAGAAGGTTTCATGAAGCAGCCACCCAACCTCCTCAAGCAAGAATCCGGTTCCGCGTCCGTCTACGTGTCCATTCTCTTCCGCATGTACCACGACACCTCGCCTTCGCGGGCTGCTAGTCGCAGCCAAACCGAAGCCGCGCTCATTCCCCTGTGCTCCGACATCCTGGCTTCCTACATCGACCTCGATGAGGAAACTCAACAGCGCAACATCGTGACGTGGCGCCCTGTCGTCGTCACGGTACTTGATGGCTACGCGAATTTCCCGGAGAAGGAGTTTGATTCCAATCTTGAGGTTTTCGCGCCGCTTGTTGTGGGGCTGCTGGGCACGGAGGTTAGTGGCGAAGTACAGAGGAGCGTGCAAGCGCTTGTCATGCGCATCTTTGAGAGAAGATTGGGCATGCAGACTGAGGGCGTCAAACTCATGGAGAAGACGGGACTGAGGAGTCCGAGGGGCAGTTTTGTCGGTGGGAGTCCGTTGATGAGAAGAGGGAGTAGTACAAGAGGCTAGTTCGCTAGTCTGTTGAGGTTGTTGATCTTGTTGGTGTTTTTCTCTTTCGTGAATATGCGATCTTGGTCTAGATGCGCAAAAGCAGATATAGGTGTGGGTGTATATTATCCTCGGATTCGATTAGGGGTTTCTGTATCATCTTAGAATCTTGGGCCTCGTAGGGTGTTAAGGTTTTGAGGCGAGAAATGCATACTTTGTACTTGTCAGATGTTGATCAATCATTAATGAGTGACTTGCATCATGCCTTCGTCATCATCGATGGCACTCTGTTTCAGGTTTCAAAATTGCAGTCAAAAGTTCCATGTTGACTCGTAAGAAAAATTTGATGTCGTACATCTATGGATTGGTCTATCATAAACATCGCATTACCATGTTCATTTCGTATGCGCAAAGAATCTCATAAAAATCCTTCTCACGCCGTACCAATGCTTTTGCTTCCGTGCCAACGCCTCAAATGTGGGCATCCAACTAAGAAGCCTCCTCAACGCTGTCGGGCTTTTGGCCCTCAGCGTCTGTCATCTCAGTGTCCTTCTCCTCGGCCGCTGGCGGTGCGTTCGCCTGTGCCTTGCTCTCCGCTTCCCGCTTGGAGCGCTCAAGCTCAGCCTGCTTTGCAGCCATCTCTTGTTGATACTTCTCCATCTTTGCCTGTCGCTCGCCCTCGACCTTGTCGTTATAACGCTGAATGATGGGACCGGCGATTGACCGAATGTCCTCTTTCTTAGACACGTACTGGTTCTTTGTGGCGTCCTCGCCGTCATCGTACAGCCATTCCTGCAAACTGTGTTAGTGATACCCAGAATATACAGAAATCATCACGGCTTACCTCGACTTGCTCGAGCTTAGCGTTAAGCTTTGCCTTCTCGTCGTCGCTGGCAAATTCTGCATAGACGTCAAGGATCTTGTCCTTGAGCTCGTAGATCATGCTCTCAAGGTTGTTCTTCTCGTTCTCGGTATCGGCAACAAGCTTGTCCTCCATGATCATGGAAGCCTCCTTCTCGGCTGCGATTTGCTTGGAAGCTTCGTCGAGCGAGGCGGTGCCAGCAGACAATGGGAGGTCTCCCTTCCTCTGTTGCTTCTTGACCTTGCGCATCTTCGGTGGCTCCTTGGGCGCGTCCTTGTCGACGTCCATTACCTGTGAGTCACCTGTTAGTTTGTCTGTTGTAATCGAAGAAGCAGGACGCGCAAATACAGATTCGGGACTGGGCTTGAAACGTTTCGCGGCAGGCTCGAGACCGGGCTGGCCGGTACTTGTATCGATAGGGGAATTGTCAACACGTACATCACCCTCTTTCTTCTCCTCTGAAGGAGGCTCTGGGATCGGCTCCTCGACCTCAGTCTCCTCCACATAGTAGCCAGACTCGACGTTGAGCACGCCATGGATATTGAGGCGTGCCTTCAATTTGCAGATCATGAAGTCGCCTTTGGGGTCCTCCTTGACGCCCTTGACCGAAAATCGGCCGATCCATGGGTTCGTCTTGCCGGGCAGCTGCTCGGGCTTCGCGTACTTGGCCTCGAGATCGAAGGGGTGTTTACGGTAGAATGTGAGAATCTTGGTTGATGGCATAACACCACCCTTCTGGAAGACAGTGAGGTTAGTGTCCTCGTCGGGGATGTCCTCAGACTTCTCCCAGGTGAATTCGATGGGGTAGTTGACCATGTCGTGAATGGAGAAGTCACGGACACGGAACACTGGTGATAGGATGGCACAGCTGAAGGCACATCCTCGTGCGACAGCCTCGTCCTGGTTGAGTGTGAAGGACAATGGCTTGCCGAAGTAGTCCTGAATGGCGGTCTTGATCGAGGGCACACGCGTGCATCCTCCAACCATCTCGATGGCGTCAATGTCCTCGGGCTTGAGCTTAGCCTCGGCAAGTGCCTGCTCAATGGGGATTGTGGCACGCTCGATGAGCGGCTTGATGAGCTCCTCGAGCTCCTCGCGCTTGAGCATGCCGCGCACATCGACGTCGTTCATGATGGACTCGACGTTGAGGGGCGCCATGTTGTTGGCGGAGAGAATCTTCTTGAGTTTCTCGACACCTGCAGCCAGACGGAAGCGGGCCTTGCCGTTCTCCATGACATCAATCTTGTATTTCTCCTTGAACTCCTTTGCGAAGTGCTCAACGAGGGCCTTGTCGATGTAGCGGCCACCAAAGTGGCGGTCCCAGGCGCTCGACTTGACGGCGAGCTCACCTTTCCTGAACTCGACAACGGTGGCAGTGTAGTTGCTGTGGCCGATGTTGACGAAGACGACTCTTCGTGGCGTCTCCTCGGCGGTGGGGAGGTCGAGCTTAGGAATACCGTAGCCGAGGGCGACGGCAGTGTTGTCGTTGATTAATCGCAGGCACTTCAGTCCAGCAATATCTGCGGCGTCGAGGATGGCACGGCGCTGTGAGTCGGTGTACCAGACAGGGCAGCTGAGGACGACATCGGCGACGGGCAGCTTGAGCTCGACAGAGGCCGTGGCCTTCATTCTGGTGAGGAACATGGCGGTGATCTGAGTGGCTGTGAACTGCTCCTTCTTGCCCATGTATGTGACCTCGGCGCCGACCTGGCCGCCGATATCGACGAGCGGCGCAGAGACGAAATCCTGCTCGATTTGGACATCGGGATCGCTGAGGGAGCGCCCGGCGAGACGGACGAAGGACGAGACAGTGTTCTTGAGGTTGGAGACCTCCTGGTTCTTTGCGGCCTCTCCAATGTATCTGCTCTTGGGGCCGAAGCCTACCAATGATCTGGGCGGCGTTAGCTGCAGAAATTGTGACGTGTGAGGGGAGGGTGGTGGCTTACGGCGTTGCGCGGTTAGAAACCTCATTTGCAATCTGGGCAGCAGTCAGTAATTATTTTTTCTTGAAAGGGATCATGTGCGCCTGGCAGGTCGAGTACTTACCACGTCGACACCACGGTTGCGCGCAACAGCAATGACGCTGTTGAGCGTGCCCAAGTCAACGCCCACTACAGACATGTTTATCGGTGATGGCGGGGTATCTCAGGTATGGGGTATAGGGAATGTATGCGCTCGAGGCGGGTGTGGTGTGGTTGGGGTTGATTGTATCGTGGAGGAGGACTGGAGGATCTTGCAGCAGGAATTTCTCGCTGTGCTGTCAAGGATCGTGCAAGGCTGTCCTGTTTACGCAGAAAATGCGAGAATCACTTCGAAAATCAGAGAAACAAACTGTTAGCCCCGCCGTAGTGGCATGCCAAGAGAAACCAGGGCCCGCAGCGCCCACGGCCGATCGTCAACAACACCGACGCGCTGCGTCATGCCCCGTCTGGCGCCCGTGCAGCCCACGCGTGCAGCCAATTCACTGTGACATTGCCGTTTCTATGACTACCAGGGAGCCTGCATGTAGTCATCGCAACGCGCCACCGCGCCCCAACCTGCCGTAGAGCCCACCATGGCAGATATCCCACCCTACCCGCTCTACAACAGGACCTACAACCTGTACCGCCTGTCCCCACTGCACCACGGCGACACCCCGCTCCTGACTGATGGCAGTCTGCACGTGCACGCGAAAAGGCTCAAAGAGCAGTTGAAAGGCGACAATGTGCGCGGGGTGCAGGTCGACTTCGCGGCCGCTGAAGACACTGCCAAGCTCGGCCCGCTCGAGGAGTGCAGCTGGGAGACGATAGGAGACGAGGACGCCTGGATCGACCGACATCGCCAGTCAATCGAGCCCGACGCGTCGCAGCTATCGCCCGCCCCCAGTCCCGGCCGGGCACGTGGTATCGACGTGAGCCTCGAGTACGAGAAGCAGTCGTACAATGCGCTCCTGCTGCGCGACCCGGGCGCGACTTCCTCGCCGGATGGCTTTACTTCGCTGCCCCTGCTACTGGTCAAGATGCCCGGACCGGTGCGCGAGATATTCCTCAACTACCTGCGCACCGCCTTCGACGCCCATGTCGCGCCCTTGAGACTGCCGTCGTCCTTCATCACCTCCAGTCTCGAGACCTACTTCAAGCACCTATCAGCGAGTACCTCCACACAGTCCATCCAGGACGTCGTACGCCAGCTGCACATTCAGCTGGCCTTCCCCACAACGACAACTCTGCTCAAGCACATAGACATGACGATTGCAGGGACAGATGTGCCGGGCTTTGTCGCTCGGGGCAAGGCCCTCAAGGGCGGCGCAGACAAACCCTTCACGACCGCCCTATCGCACTATCTGAAAGCTCACCTTGCGCTGGACATGTCGCATGCCAAAGCCCACATCTCACGCATAACGTGCAATAGCTTTCACCTCGGGACGGAACGGCTCAAGCTCACCGCACCCGACCCGTTAGCGGACAATTCTATCTCGGAGGATGTCGGACCATCGCAGGATATCAGCCCAGGCCAACGCGCGGTAGAGGAATTCTACGCCTCGTTGGTCCGAGAAGCTGCCGGCAGCGGACAGTTTCTTCCAGAGGATTCGATACAAGACCAAAGAGATGACACGCCCTCGTCAACCACGAGCGCTAGAGTCGGCAGGAAGAAGAGAGCTATCAGCAATGCGGCAGCCATTGACTCATATCGGAAGAAGGCAAAGGGCAAAGGAAAGGAAAATGGCAGAGCAGTCAACGGCAGCGACAGCATGGTGGACATTTAGGTCCGAGTTCTTTTCATTCCTGAATTGCGCGCTCTTGCCTTTCTCGTGATACCCCATATTGTTTAGTATTTGTTGAAGCGAACTGGGCATGGAATACAGTCACTGTTGTCAAGTTCATCTTACCCAGCCATCTACGAAGCATGCCGTTTCACACAGCAACTGTCTTACCGACAGCCTCATCTCCAACACATTCTTCTATCGCTTGCTAACGTCGATCCGCAAACACTCCTTGTGCTTCATCTTGACTCGCCTCACTACGATGGCCACTCCACTGATCCTCGTTCGCGAGTTCGCAGGACTAGATGAGACGAGTTACTGAGTTGCTGGGCGACGAGCGCGCAATTACTGGGTACGCTGAAACGCTGCGCGATGCTGTATCGTAGCTTGAGCTCATGGAATCATACAGGAATTTCTCGAACACGTCCACAATATCTTCCAAAAACCTTGGGAACAGTACAATGCCCATTTCCACCTCGACAACACTGTATGTGACGGCAAGATTAGCTCGAGCGAGTGGGAGGCCGGAGGGTATTTTGAGGCCGAGTTCGTGGTCGATGGCAGAATTGTGCTTTTCGCGCATTTCGAAGAGGTAGAGACGAGAACACGCAAGCTGGACACTGAGGAAGCTAAGAATGGCGAATCATGGAAATGGGGATGGCAGGGCTCTACAGGTCATGAAGATGCAGTATGATTGGGACTCAAATTCTGGATCACGTGGCTAACTATTTTCACAGTGGTACAAGGCGGGAGAAATGGATGGTATGGATCTTGATGAATGGGACAGAGATCCATACCCACCGTTCCCCGAAGTGCTACCAACAGAAGCTCCCCTCAACATACCAGCGATGGCACCATCAAGCACTCAGGCCAGCAATTTGGCCTTCTCTGCTACACCTTCTACATCTGAGGTCATCACAGTAGATGGCAGCAACAGCACTCGCCATCTACACGCTGGCATCATCATTGGTCGTGCAAAATCACACTGTTGCCGCGATCCCAATGTCCGTCCAACAGCTCGAGCCATTCTGAACAGCAAGGGGAGCGTATGCGCCTACATACCTCACCAGTACGCAAAACGTTCAGTCTCGACAGGAGAAGTACAGATCGCCATGAAGGATGTTGAATTCTGCAAGGAGTTCGAAGACGCTGCTTCTGACGAACAGAGAATAATGGCAATTCGTCTGAAACTTGAAGCTAAATCCGGTGCAAGGCAACAACTCCATGAAGGCACTGTCTCTAAATCACCATCGCCAGGCAGTGTTGCGAAGAAACGCAAGCGGGTTTGATCAGTGCCCGGCGAGGAAGAAGGACCCATAATTGGGCACGCAATGCCGAAAGCTTGTCGCTTTCCAGAGCAACCAGCCATCGTTCGCGCTACTGTGAACAAGTCTGGAGCGGTCTCCGCATATATACCGGGGAAAGACTCGCTGAAGCAGTGCGCTTCTGCCAACAGAGCCTCGTTCCAAATGAGTTGTGTGATTTTCACACAGGATTTGGCCGCGCTCGCAATCCCTGCGCGCACAAAAGTGATCAAGGAGAGGGTTCTTGCGAAACGTGCATAGGGAAAGGCCGTGGCGGAGATTGCTCAGCAAGACGGAGATGAGGAGAAGCTTATCGATCCCCAGGAGAAATGGTTTGTCTCTCCTTACCCCATTGCATGTATTTATGGGTATGTTTTGGTAGGTACTTGGGTAATCAGAGAATTTTGTGCTCCATGATTTTTCAACCTTGCACATGTTCCTTTCACCTCGTCTTCTCCTGTGATCACGGCGTCACCCGCTCGGTTGCACGCACAAACATTTCACCTATATTAACTCCAGCTCTCCATTCACCTTCCACTCTCTTTCGACTCATCACCTCCTAATACTTCCATCGTCTACACAGAAGCACAACCGTCGCATATACACGGTCTACAAAAGAATACAACCTCACCAGGTATCTACAACGCCCCTTTTCATGTCTTCACGTCACCATCACCAACACGGCGCTTACCCGGCTCCACTTGCGCCTCTTCCCATCAATGGCCCTACCACCCTCATTGCCCTGCGCGGCTTCGTCTCAGGCCAGCTCGCCTTTCGCCGTAGCGTCACGGCCTTCCCTACTTTCGACGACATATTCCTAGCTACGTACGAGGCCTGGCAGAACGATCCCGACAAGTACCACTTACACTTGCACTTCTGCCAGGGTGAGGGCGTACTGTGCTCACGAGAAGATCTCCTAGAGCGCATCAGTTGGGAGAGTGGTGTATACTTCATCGGAGGAACGATATCGGTGTTTGCGCACTTTGCCAAGAGGCCACAGGCAGGGCCGTTGGCGGGACGCCTGAGAGCCGGACAGAGTGAAAGGGACTCAGGATTAGCTGGTGAGCCAACGAGAACAATACGTCGCCAAAATCCGGACGCAAAAACTGCATACTCGCTCTGTCAGCCGACCGAGCGACAGTACTTCTCAACGCCATTCGTCTTCATCTCTTGCCCGGGATTAGCTCCAAGAGTTCAGCTGTTCCCAGCCAGGATTGCTGAGAGGTGGCCTGGATTCAGCTTCGAAATTACAACATCCATAACAGAGAAACAGGCTTCAAGCCCTGTTGAGCCAAAACCGCGTAGTAGTGCAGCTGCTTCTACCGTTGCGCCTCCAATTCCAGCACCGATTCAGATGAGCAATTATCTGAAGCCGCAAGTATCCAACAGCGATTCCAGTGACGACAGGATATCGAGCCCTGAGTATGGCGTCGTAGAGGAGGACGGGGACGACGAGGAGGAGGAGCAACCAGCAGAGCTCGGTGTGGACTCAGTTCCGCGCGCGACGGAAAGCTTGCTCGTGGCCGAACGGGGCGCGTCTGAAGAAAGTGAATCACTGTTCATCTCTGAGTAGAATTTATGTTTGTGGCGAGAATGGTCCTGATAGGTCATTCTAGAACATTTCATGTGAAGAGAGTACTAAAGGTGGGGTTAAACTAATTCATGTGAAGAGAGAGTGAGGCTAGAAGTCATCAAAAAAAAAGTCATTTTCATACTTCCTAGAGTCGTAAAGGATAGGACAGTGTTTGTACTGTGCGAGGATTATTCAATGTACAATCATGATCGACTGCAACTCTGTTCCAGAGCATGAGACAATGTAAAAATCTTTACTGATGTACTCTACGGTAGGTATGAGATAATTGCACGAGCAGTTCTACTTACAACACATTTCTGATCCAACTGTGTCCAGAAATACAATTCTATTCATCTCGAACGTGTGAGCACGTCAGACTGTAACGTAGCCAACTGGGATTGACGAGCGGTTATTTATAGAACTTGCTATATTTGGTAGGAAGGACGCCGTGCATGAAATACGCCGCACTCACCAACATCGATTCCTGAAATTCATCAGCACCCCTTGCTTTCTGCTTCATGCCTCCATGCCTTTTGAGAAAATGGCAACATTCCTGAGCTTGCCAGCTGAACTTCGCAACCGCATCTACGAGTACACTTTGACGGATGATTCGCCCTTAGGGTTACCTCATCGCCCGTACTTCTTCTACCAGGAGCAATGGACACCAATATTTTTCGCATCGAGCGGGAAGATCTATAACGTCCTCAAATTTGTTTGTCGCCAACTCCGCGCCGAAACAAGCGGGCTAGATCTTGAGTACAACGACATACTCATCGATGATGGCAAACACGCACCTATGCGTCGACTGCACAATTTCTGCAAGAGCGAATTTGACATGCGATGCAGTCCAAGATTTTGCGGCTTCTTGAATAGCAAAGTTGCCAGTCAACCATGGCAAAACACTGCCGATTTGGCTGAATGGTGTGCGTTGAGGCCAAAACTCCGGGTGCACTATCGCCTCAAAGGATTCCAGCCCGGGGAGTTCAGATTGCCAAAAGATGTAACAAGATGGAATGATTGGCAGCAAGGCTCAGCCGCTTGCAATGCTGCTGCGTTCATCACGGATGGGGTCTACTTCACTATCTTGTTGAGAGGGCAGCGCTGGTCGCCAAGCCAGTGGCATAGACTGGGTTTTGGGTTCATTGGAACTGGCATAACGCGAGAGAGCAGAATGCAGAGGATGGAAAATGTGGCTAAGTGGTCGAGAGACGAGTGGGAAGTAGATGTACATGGCAAGGTGGCAAATCTGAAGTTCTTCCCTACTGGCAGGGGATTTGATCGTATCATGAAGGCCGCAGTGGAGTGTCTGGCGCGGGAGAGTTTGGCGAGTGAAGAAGTGCGGTGTGAATGGATGGCGATGTGTAGAAAGTGGTATACCGTGGGGATCTAAATCTAGCTCTAAGAAGTTCGGTATAGATTCAGGAAGAACCAGGTTCAAGCTTCTTTCCACCTAAGAAGAGTGAAAGAGTGTTTTCCAAAGGTAAATTTGCCCTTGCCGTCCCAAGTGCTCTCTTTGACACCGACTTTCTGTTCGCTCTCCGTGTTCACAACATCCACGCCGTCTCCGCCAACAGTGAAGACTTGAACCTCGCTAGCCTTGACACCCACAACATCAGTTGCAAAGTCCTTCTCCTCACTGACGTTCGTCACCGCCAGATTAATGTATCCGTCATCTCCAACACTTGCACTGCAGTCCAAGAACGGCGTCTCAATCGTTCCACGGATCCACTTTGGATTCGTCCTGCCCTGGTATTCTGGACTGCGCACATTAACCTGCACCGTGTTTCCGCGCATGTACTTTGAGAAAAGCCACAGCGGCCACCAGATCGTCTGCTTGATCAAGCCCTTCTCCGTCGTCATCAGAGGCGAGATGACATTAACGCTCTGCGCGATGTTCGCCATGCCCACATCTTTCGCCTGGCGCATGAAAGCGTTTAGGAAGACAGAGACAGCCAGCGCATCGGACAAGGTGTACTTTTCTTCCGCGCCCTGCTCACCAGGCGCACGCACAGGGTCCCAAACATTCCACTCATCGAAGCAAATCGTCGGCCTGGGCACCGTCTCCGGAACCTTATTTTCAATTCTCGCCAAGTCGATCAACGCACTCGTCATTTGGATCGCTCTTTCCGCGGCTCTAGGCGCAGTTGCATTTGGCAAGTGTTCGTTATCTGCCGTGTAAATGTGAATGCTGTGCATGTCGATTAGACTCTTTGTTGTGTCGCCACCCAGGCCGTGGACGTTCCAGGTCACGCATTGGTTCAGGACGTAGTAGTCCCAGGAAGAGTAGCCCGTTTCACCACACAGAATCAAGGTGATGGATGGGTCGAGGAGTTTGAGCGCTTTGGCCCATTGGTAGGCCTGTTTGGCATAGTCTTCCTTGGTGAGTTGGGCGACTTGCCAGGGGCCCCAGCATTCGTTACCGAGGGCCCAGTATTTGACCTGTGAAAGATTAAAATCTAGGCTACAGAAGACCCAAAAGCATGCTAATGAAGCTTTGGTACACAGCAGATGCTGTTTCATTAAGAGATAAACATTTGAAGAGGCTTTGGGACACGTTGGAGTATTGTGAATAAACTCACATTGTACGGCTTTTCGCGACCATTTTTGCGGCGCAAGTTTGCGTAGTAGCTGTTACGATCCGAGTTACAATACTCGAGCCATCCAAGAGCTGAAAATTCATAAGCATATAGTCATGGTCGGGCTGCTTTCGTTCTGTCACCTTCATCAAGAGTTCCTGTTCCAAAGTTTAAGCAGAGGTATGGCTCAGTGCCGACAACCTCGCACCATTTCATAAATTCATCGGTACCAAACTCGTTGGATTCAGTGCCTATCCAAGCAAGCTCAGGCCTACGTTTAGTTTAGCAGACGGCCTGATTGGCGAATATAGTCTGGCGCTACCTTCCAGGCCTGTTCTCCCTAGGGCCAACGCCATCCAGCCAATGGTATGTAGCGACAAAGTTACCACCAGGGTATCTTACTACAGGCACATTGAGGTCTTTGAAGGCATCAATAACATCTTTGCGGAAGCCGTTCTCGTCTGACAGAGGATTTTCAGGATCGTATATGCCGCCGTAAATGCATCGTCCCATGTGCCTGGCACTTCGGTTAGCGAGCAGATATCCAATATTGATTTCGGAGCTTGCTTGCTCTGTGAATCCTCCATAGATGTTGTCGTTGATCTTGGCAATCTTGTGCGAAGGATTGATGGTTATAGACGGACTCTCGCTCTCTTCGATGCGTGTAAAGCTTGCCATGATGTCGTATATAGGCCTTTCGTCTCGTACAAAGCAGTTTGAAGACGCGGGGCACCTCGAATGTTCAAGATGCGGAGTGGCATGTTTCCAAGCCTGTCGTCGCAGAGAGCGAGCTACGCCTAATCGTGAGGTTCCGGCGGCTCTATTCCCAGTCTTGTCGTTAGCCCAGCCCGAAGCCGATTCGTGGAATATCGGTGTCAAGCATTGCCATGGGCTTGCCTTATGCAGTCATACAGCCGCAACCAGTAAGCAGACAGAGTTCAAGTGACAGACAGGGCTCCACCAGTGACGCCGCAATGGCACAGGGATTCGGGAGCGGTGCTAACATGGTTGAGGTGTAGCGCAGCAGAGTTGTCGGTGATGGTTCAACCGAAGCGTGGTTTGCCTCGGTTAGAAGTACCGTGCACGGACACTAGGCGCCCGGAGACACTAGGCGCCTACCTAATAATATTATTATAATCTTAAACTTAAAGCTATATAACGCTATATAATAGCTCTATATATATAAAAATATAGTATAGTAGTAATTAGATACTTATAATTAATTTATACTATCTAAATTTACTTAGAAGCTTAATATTATAGCTATATAATATTACTTAAGTTAGTAAAGAAGATAAAGTAAGTTAAACTTAAGTAGTAGCTATTTTATTTACTACTTATTTCTAATACTTTTTCTTAAAGAAGATTACTTATAAGGCTTTATACTTATCTCTTTAGAATAATTATATAGCTTTCTTAGTATTATGCTACTATTTTTAATACTTATATTTAGCTTATTTTTTAGCTTTCTTTTTTTCTTTTACTATCTTAAGTCTTTACTTCTTTATATATTTTTTCTTAAGCTTAACTTAATACTATAGTTAAGCTTTCTTATACTACTTCTTAGCTTATACTTTCTAAAGTTTCTCTTCTATTTTATTTTACTTATAGACTACTTTTTAAGCTTAAGCTTTATAGAACTTATAAAAGAACTAGAAGATAATACTATTATAATACTCTTAGTACTATTAAAGATTAAGAGCTTTACTTTTTTTTTTATACTTCTACTTATATAAAAGAGTAGTTCTTAGTTACTTATTCTTATAATAGAGTAGCTTATTTTAAACTTAGAGATAATAAAGTAGAATACTAAGCTTTCTTATTTTATTCTAAGCTCTATTTTTAGTAGTATCTTATACTAATTACTATAGCTAATTCTAATTATTTAAAGAGAGATAAGATAGCTTACTAAGATTCTTATTAAGCATTATTCTAAATTTATTAAGAATAACTCTTAGATTAGTTAGCTATATATTAGTAGCTTTAAAAGCTTTTAAGATAATATTTTTTTTAAAAGATAAGCTCTAAGCTTACTAGAAAAGAGAGAAAAAGTTTCTTTTCTTAATAGAGATAAAGCTCTAAGTATTATAGAGATACTAAGTAAGCTTATTAGAGTAGCTTAATAAAAGTAGCTTAAATATTACTATATCTAGTAGTTATAGTATATAAGTTAAATAAGAAAGAAATACTATTAAGAGAATTTTATAGTAGTTATAATACTTAAAAAACTTAGAAGTAAGATAAGATTTATAGCTATTAAGAATAAGTAATTACTACTTTCTTAGTTTATTTATTATATAGTAATTAAATACTTACTTAAGCTATACTAAACTAATATTATTATTACTCTAATCTAATTAAGATAATATAATAAAGACGTTATAATTCTCTATAGTAATTCTCTCTATTTAGTTTAATCTAATTACTCTTTAAGTTAATATATAGATAAAGCTTAGTAGTAGTAAGCTTCTATTAGCGCAGATATAAGCTAGAAGTATTAAAAATTTATATAATTTATCTTAAAGTAATACTCTAACTTTCTTTTTATTCTATTAGCATTTACTAAAGACTCTCTTACTTATTTTAATAATCTTAATAAGAAAGCTTTTCTTATCTATATTATATATATTACTAGCTTTAAGATAATACTTATTAAGCTTCTTATATAGAAGATTAAAGTAAGCTTAATATTTAATATAGAAATTAGCTTAGTAATATATATAATTTATAGCGCTAGTCCTCTTTAAGATAAGCTTATTTTTATTCTAGCTAATAAAGTATAAAACTTAGTGCTTAGAGATCTCTTTCTTAGCTATAGATAAAGTAAAATTTCTAATTATCTCTCTTATAGAAGATAGGCCTTACTTAGTAAGCTTTTTAATATATAAGTATAAGCTCTAACTTCTATAGTAAGCTAAGTTTATATCTATTTAGTAGCTAGGTACTTACTATAGCCTATATATCTCTATATCTTTAGCTTAATATTATATAATTAATATTATATTTTATAGTAACTTTTATATATATAAAATATTCTCTTAGCTTACGTAATTTAATATCTTTAATTATAGCTTAAATTAGATTTATAGTAGTAGAGTTATAATATATTAAAGTTAGTATTAATAACACGTTTTAGTTTTAGGATAGGCGCTTAGTGTCTCTGGGCGCCCGGTGTCTGTGCACGGTATGCGACGACATGGATGCTTAACGAGGCGCGGATAAAATGCACGCGCATCGCGAGCTAGCTCCCCGCTTTTCCAGCCATGTCTGGCACCATCTGGGGAAGAGGCGTCGCGCGATGCGGGATATGCACCCCAGTTCACGATCCCATGTGACGGCAGGCAGGGCGAGCGAAATTTGTACCGCAGGGATGGAAGGTATAAAGACCATGTGGGGATCTGCATCGAGTGCAGCAGCTCTCGACATCTAAACTTTGGTGCTTTCGCAAAGCACATAGAGCTTCACACGATGGCAATTCCTCCCAAGTGGTACCAGGTATGTTCAGACACCGCTAATGATTGAGACGAGAAAACGGTCTGACAGTCGCAGTTCTTGGTCGGTCTTTTCGCCTCTCTTGGATCTCTCCTGTACGGTTATGATCTCGGTGTCATTGCACAGGTCATCGCCTCACAGTCATTTAACACCAAGTTTGGTCGTCTCACCGATACAATAGATGGGCCCCAAGTATTAGTACCCGCCGCGGAGAAGGGAGCAGTAGTTTCTGTCTTCACCGGAGGTGCCTTCTTCGGTGCTGCATTCGGAGGGCCCATGGGTGACAGGCTTGGACGACGATGGACAATTTTGATCGGCGCTGTCATCTTCTGTCTTGGAGGTGCTCTCCAAACTGGCGCACAGTCTTTGGCATATCTATACGCAGGAAGATCGATTGCCGGTCTTGGTGTTGGTATATTGGTCATGATCATTCCCGGTAAGACCCTCTGCCACTGACATGCGAACCAAATACGACTCATTACTGACAGCGTTTATCAGTCTACCAAGGAGAATTGGCTCATCCTACTATCCGTGGTCGTATCACATCGCTCCAGCAGTTCATGTTGGGCATTGGTGCTCTGGCGGCAGCCTGGATCTCCTATGGTAAGACCCCGAAACTCGTTTCCACACCAACTATTTTAACAATTGGCAGGAACATACGTTGGCTTCGCGCCTGACAATGATGGCCAGTGGCGCACAAGTCTTGGTATCCAAGTCATTCCAGCAGTTTTCCTCGGTGCTCTCATTCTCATGTTCCCCGAGTCGCCGCGTTGGTTGATCGACCATGGTCGCGTTGAAGAAGGTCTCCGCAACCTCGCCAAGCTCCACGCCAACGGCGATGAAAGCGATCCTTGGGTACAAGCCGAGTTGCAGCAAATCCAGGACCAGCTCACCTTTGAGCACGAACACGAAGCGCAATCGTACGTGGAGTTGCTGACAGACAAATCGTGCTTCCGCCGCCTCTTCCTGGCTTGTGCTCTGCAGGCTTCTGTCCAGATGACGGGTGTTTCCGCAATCCAATACTATTCCGTTGAGATCTACGGAAAGATGGGCATTAAGGGCGATGACACCCTGAAATACCAGGCCATCTCGTCCATAATTGCTCTTATTGCACAGTTTCTCTGCATGTGCTTCATCGACCGCTTCGGACGTCGCTGGCCTCTAATCCTCGGTAACCTTGGTAACATGGTCACATTCATCATCTCGACCATCATGTTGGCTGTCTTTCCTCCGGGAGCTAGTAACAACAAGGCTGCTGCTTGGGGCTTCATCGTTGTCACCTGGATTTACAACTTCAGCTTCAGTGCGACTTGTGGACCTTTGTCCTGGATCATTCCAGCTGAGATCTTCGACACAAAGACGCGTTCCAAGGGAGTGTCGATCGCGACCACAACGTCGTTTGCCTTCAATACTATGATAGGGCAAGTTACTCCTATTGCTATGGAGTCTGTGGGATGGAAGTTTTATATCCTGTTTGTCGTAAGTTCAGGGAATGATTAGTGGTAAAACAAAGCCCCGCTAACAACAACCTAGGTCTGTAACCTGACGAATGCGATCTTCTTCTACTGCTTCCTCCCTGAGACCGCTAAGCGTCCGCTGGAGGAGATGAACTACCTGTTCACGAACGCGCCGATTTTCGTACCAGGAATGAACAAGCGCGACTGGGCCCCCGGTCAAGATCTCGAGCGTCGTGTGGAAGAAGTTGAAGCTAAACGCGGCTCCGTATCCCAAGTGGAGAGATTTTGAGTTGTCAAGGGGCAAACAAGCCAGTGGCTCCGGACATCTTACACATCAATCCGTGGCCAGCGGTCAGCGGTCAGATAAAATGCATTAATTAAGATTTCAGTGAATGCTGTCCAATTCGTATATTCACTAGAGTTGCGTATTCTGCATCTTCTGTTTCTGATTCGAACCTAGACGTTGCCTTTTCGAACGCTGCTGATACCGACCTAGGGTACATTATTATTCAGTGCCTCAGTGAAGAGTCCTGAAAGATTGATTGAGAAGTTGCGAGCAATTTTTTGATAAAGTGCGGACGGCATTGTCGTTCCAAGGTTGGCGTGGAAATTCAAAAACCTCGGGACACAAGACTGCATGCACTACATGTCCAATGGCCTTGGCGTGACGCAAAGGCTCTTGGCCTATGCAACAATAGCAGAGTTGGAGGTCGCGAGTGGTCACGTCCACATATTCTCTACTAATGCTACAGCCGCTTTTGCTCGAAATGGCGTCGCGCGTGCCAAATCCACGTTCTTTGACTTTTCCAGCGATCGGCTTCCAAGATCGCATCCTGGCGCCATTTCTGAACACCGCACATATTGTACCTCCCGCTACACACTGTCAATGCACACAAGCACCGTTGCACCAGCCCACAAAAAGCTTCTGAAGAAACAGGCTCCATGGCTCGCGCCACTGCCAAGATTACGCGTTTGGATCCATGATTGAGGAATTAATCGCTGGTAACACCGTCGTTCTTTGCTTGATGCAGCAGGTGGTAGAGATAAGCCAAGACATGACTTACTGGAACGGGCAGCCCAACCAGCCCTCTTCCATTATCCAGCAGCGTGTTTGCCATGGTCACGCAGGGCGGATGAATTATCCCGGTAATGACCTTGCGTCGTTTGCCCCGCCTGCAGGTACTGTGGTATAGTAGCACAGCCATATATATTATGCCTCACACACTGCACAAGATCTCCTGATTTTCCTCCCACCACTCGAGATCTTTGGTGAAGCCGAAAAGTGAAGCTTCAGGGCAGTCGTGGATCTTTGGCATTACAATTATCGAGGACCAAGCTCTTTGCAGATATGGCGGGATATAGGCTCCCAGAAGCCTCGATGGCTGTGTTGGCATGCACGATGCTCAATGTTGCATATGCTGTCCCAGCACCTGTGTCTAAGCAGCTTTCTTTGGATCCTTTTGCACCGATTGATCCTCAAAATTGGGTAAGGAATTCCATGTCTACGTGTTGATTACTACTCTAAATATTTTGCAATCCAGGTCAACCCCGATAACATGACTTGGGAGCAATTTGTTGCGCCACCGAGCACAGATTGGAGCGATCCTGCGCGCAAAGGCAGAGACCGAAACTTCAAGATCGCAATGGTCACGGTTGACTACCCTGATTCGCCATTCGTTGTGACGTTGCCAGCACAGTCTGACATTTTTGGCAACCCGCAACCTCTGGCTTCTGATCTAAAGAGAGAAGATGTGCCAAATTTTTACAAAGATCTACTCAATACGCCGAACGAGCTGAATCAAGGCCACACGCTTCATGAGTGTAAGATAGCCACCTGATAGCAGAATCGTGTCGAGCTAATTTTCGCAGATTGGATGGGCGACAGTTTTGGTAAATATGGTGTGGATTTGACAGTGTTTGGGCCGTACCGCATGCCTGCGTTATCTTATCAATACGGCGTGGACGATGAGCGAGGTGGCTTCAATGAAGACGCTTGCCCGGAAGGACCACCATGCTCCGTTGATCTTCGCACCGACGCACTTGGTGCGTGGCGTCGAGATATCGGCAACGAGACTGCGAACTCGTATGAACTTGCTTTCATCCTCTCAGCTGGTCAGGACGAATCATCCACTTGGCAGGAATTTGGAGAGATGAAATTTGCCAGTAGAGACGATGTGCCAGATGAGTTCGGCCCACCAGCAAACAGCTCATTACCAAACTGGGCAGACACTCGATACGTCGAATGGACGTCCTGGGCAGCAGCAAGCACAATCTGGCCCAATGCTGGAGGCGGCTCTTCAACCCAGGGAGAGGTAAGTCCCTCCACAATCATCGCAGCATTTTGGGCTCTGCTAACTAATTTTGGAAGTCCTCCGGAATGGCCACCTTCGCTCACGAGTTATCACATTTACTGGTAAGTAGATGATACCCACTATGTCTTTGAAGAAAAAGAATACTAAGTTGCCTCTAGTAAGTTCCGACATTGTCCACGTCGAGAAGATTTGACGAGGGGAGTCGTCATCAGTGGTCTTCTCCAGTGGGCAATCCTATTCTAGAGTGTCTTTGCTAACTGTTTTTCCTTCGTCAGTGGTATCGGAGACAACTACAATAACCCATACAGCGACCCGCCACGCCGCGCTTACACAGGGCCGTTCAGTATGCTTGACCGCGGTTCTTTCAATGGTCCCGGAGGCCCTCACACACGCTGGCAGATCCCACCAGTTCAGGGTGCTTCCATGGGCTCGCTCCATACCATGCGTGACAAGCATCAGATTGGGTTGATTGATAATACCCCGATTCTCCAGATCTCGCGATCTGGTCTTGCTGCTTCAGGCCCAGTTGTTGCCGAGCTCACTGCACGCTCTGTGGACCCTGCTGGCGGCTTGATGGGATTCAATATCAGCTTCGGTACCAGTGGAGATCTTCAACCGCGTTGCAACATCTCACTCAACGCATTCTGCGACGGAGGAAACTACAACAATTACAACATGGAGGTCGTAGATCGGATGGGCGCCGACTCTTTTGTGCCCGATAGTGGAGTTATGATCTCCAAGACGAAGAACAACGACCGCGCCCAGCCGTTCCAGTGGGTCATTGATGCAAACCCAGAGGATGCACACGTGGTCGACTTCTACTTCCCTAACGGCACTGCGCGCTACTGGTCTATTGGAGACTACAGGCAATTGGTCGATGCATTGTTCCATGCCGGGACGAACAGTGGAAGTGAGTACGAGCACGAAGACCTCGCTAATGGTCTGCATTTCTACGTCCTTGATACCAGGCGCGATGGAGGTGTGCTAAAGTACACCGTTGGGGTCCGCTCTACCGCTACAAACAACACCTTTACAGCGACTCATGGTGTTGAGGTCAGCGATGGTGCTGCAGAAGGTTCATACTGCACTTTTGAGCTCAAGAACACTGGTACCGCCCCGTCAAACACCACAAACGTTCATCCTCAGGACCTCTCGGCCCATCTTGGCTCTGATATTTATCGCCTGTCCGTTGAAGTCGATAGCGATAGCTGGAAGGTTGGTCTGCCGAACGCTCTTGCCTTCGCAAAGTTTGGGGAGAGCACATCGGTCAAGGTTGCGTTGGGTGCTGCGACGAACGGCACGTCGTATGGCGCGAAGGGTGCCATAGTGAAGCTCACTGCAACTAGCGAGAGTGACTCCAAGGTTAGCAGTGTAGCGACTTGTAGAGTATAGATAAAAACATCTTGATATGATATATAGAGCAATCAAGTAACACAGATAGAAGCGTGTTTCACATTAAAGTGATCACCTCCCCAGCACCTGGGAGCATTTTGACCAAGACACCAAGGCCGCGTCTAGCTAATTAAGGATAGCGCATTTCTCAAGAACCTTTGGGCGCTAAGCCTGCACGCAAGTCACTCTTTCACCATCCTTCGTACAGCAAAGAGGCTTTTGTAACACTACGAAAACTAGTCGTACCGCATGCGAATACGCGCCATCGCACATTATAATTGTCCAGTGACGTATATCACCTATATAATGACGGGCCAGCCTGTAGAGGAGACTCCCATGGCGAGCACAGTCCCGCGAAAAAGAAGAAAAGCTCTCACAAAACAGCATTGGGCAAAGATGCAGCCCTATATCAAAGAGTACTATATAAAACAAGACCTGACCTTAGAGGAGACCATGCAAAGGATTAGCTCAGAGCACGAGTTTGAAGCTACGTACGTGGAATTGTCTCAAGAGTCTAGCTTGATTGGGGCTGACGGATTGTAGTGAGCAAATGTACAAAAAGCGACTGAAAGCATGGGGCTTCACGAAGCAAATCAAAGCCGATGATAAAGAGAAGGTCTTGGCTAAGATCCTTCATGGTGAACCAGTTACTGAAGATATGGCTGCCGTGCGGATCGATAAGGTTTTACGGTACGCGAGATCACGAATCAAGTGTGGGGCTTTGAGCGATCAATACTTGAGCAAGATCTCGAAACGATACATTGCGGTACCCTGTGCCCGTCCTGCGAATGTCGATGTACCGTCTGTGCCACGCTCTCCAGATTATCCCGGTCGATTCGCGCAATTCGACGTGTTCCTTCGTGCAATGCAGGCCATCATAGAAAGAGAGCGCGGAGAATACTTCTCTGGGTATCAGTCCGCCCCAGACACTATATTCTGCGCACTGACCAGGGGGATGGCTCTCTGGCACAGGAATGACTTCGCCGCAGCTCGCATCTCGTTCGCCCAGGCAGCTAACAACACAATGGAAGATCTCCGGCGACCTAAAGTGTCTGTCTCGCGTATAGCGTACTGTATAAGCTCAATTCTCTGGGGAAAAGAGCGCGCTCCTGTTTTCCAAAGGTTCGCTGAGTTCTTGGTAAAGGCGGCGACTGAAGTGTTGGGGCCAGGATGTCCATTGACGGTAGTGCTGAAATACATAAGACATGAACAGAGCATAGATTCGCAGGTTACTATTTGGGAATCTGCCTTGGCTGGCTATGCAGCCACCGAAGGCAACTTGGACCACTGGTGGAATATGGCGCAGCGGAGGTGGCAGTGGTGTTGGCGAAGTGGCAAGTTGGACCTCGCTGGACAATTTTGCAGTCAGGCTTTGATCGAAGCGCGCCAGATTTCAAGGTTCACTGCTGAGATGGAAGCTGGGGCATTGCATGATCTTGATCTGATCATGCTTCAAGAAAAGAGCTAGAAACAACGCACATTGAGAGCATCACTCAGAGCGATCGAAAATAACTCCGAGGTAGCAAATGATTATCAAGAGTTTTTCAGATTCTTTCTCTCGAAGCCTTCCCTGAGGGGAGACAGCAGGTAATGTGGAATGAGCGTAAGGCACCATACTTTCTGGCATAGACCTATCCATGCATAGACGGGAGGACTGGTACCCAACAGGCCCCATAGTAGTGAGAACTCATCCTGTATGTCGAACAAAACTACCTATCTCTTTGTCTCTCCACATGGTAATATGCTCTTTTGCCAATGACTTCCAATTCTCTGCTTCAAAGTCACTGTGTTGGTTTCCTCAGTCGTTGTCGCAACATTTTTCGCGCAAAGCCCTCGTGCCTATGATGCCAGGAAGTCCTTGTAGGGAAATTTCCTCCTTGTCGTATATCGCCGCAGCCTTGTAGTAAAGCTGGTAAAAAGGCGGATATCTTGGGTTGAGGCGGCTTGCGCTAAGGTGATGACTTGAACCGAGGTGATTCTACCGAGACTGAGCTTCTTGAGGCCTATCGTGGTGAGGTCGTGCGCCAAATGTCGTTTCTTAGAAGTCACTCACGTCACCGCGTTCGCCACCTTGCCAACCATAACCTGCAAGAGCGTCTCTTATGATGAGGCAACATTTTTGCTGAAGTGGCGGCTTTAGAATGGAACAATAAAGTAGGGAGAGGTCGTATATAGTGCGGGGACGATGAGCAGAAGACATGTCGCTATTTGCAGAAAGGGCAGAAAGTCGCGACTTCCGTGGTTGTGGTGAACTTAACAACAACGCGCCCGTTAATTGGGACTTTCTTCAACTGCAATGGCAAATAGCTGTTGATGGTAGCTCTGTTCTACTACTGCAATTCGCTGCGTCCACCAAAGTCGAACTCCGGGTCATCGATGTCCATATCATCTTCCTCGTCCCTCTATCATAGTGCCCAGTGTGTGATCCGATCTAACCCTTCGTCTGTCATGTACCCATCTGCCTTTCAGGATGCCACTGACGTTGTGTCGCTGTCACTACCATCCCCTTACTTATTATAGACCTGAAACATCTCGAAGGCCACGTACCCGATACCACGGATTTGCATCGTGTTGACAACCACGTGAAAGCTGAGCTGACCTCGAGCATCTCGTTCCCCAGTATGGGCTTTGATACACCAGACTGTAGTCCTCGCCGTTCTTGCCCTCAGGCCACTCCCATATCTCCGAGATCTTGTCTTGCAGCATCGAATTCGACAATGAGTCTGAAGTTGATTTTTCTACCTTGCCGGGGATCCACCTTCGCAGCGCGAATCACGATTGAGAGGCGTCCAAGATCAACATGCCTTTTCAAGCCGTACTTCAATTTGTCAACGTCCAGTCCCCAATAACACGCATGCCTCATCATGGTATGGCTAGTGAAAGTCCCAGTCCGAAGCTGCAGTTCTTCTACGTTGCCGTCGGTGGTGTCATATTCGATAGTTTATCGCTGTTTGATGGTCCACTCCGCCGTCTTGTTGACGAACTCCGGAACAATCCGCTGTTTCCAGTATGGATGCGCTGCGCGAGAGCTGAGGAGTACGTGATTTACCATCTTCTCTTCTACTACGGAAAATCCATAGTCCACGTCTGCTACACCTTTCTTCTTGTCCTCAGTCCTCCTCTTTCTGGTATGCATGCACAGGCGCTGTCGGACAATATAGAACCCGAGAGCAGTGATATTGCACCCTTCACAGAACAACTCTTGGTTGCATGCCAGGAGCTTGGTCTTGCCGTCCTCTGCACTACACTTTCAAAACACTTCATCTTTCCTGTAATACCATAGATAACCAGCGCACAGTTCCTTGAGCCGGGAGTCGTTAGTAGCATACCTACGTACTTCCAGCGGCAGATGGATGAGGCGATTGAAGATCTTGGATGTATATGGTACGGCATTTCTGCCCTAAAGTTCTGTCACTTTTTATAGATCCATGTTAGCTTGAGTCGAGGACTTGGAGAAGTCCGACTCTGGGGCTTACTTATGGTAGCAGCATTCTAGTTCACCGCTCTTTGAAGCATCTCAGTTAGAAGCTAGAAGGACGAGTGCAACTCTGGTCTTGAACTCACCCTTACTTCTCCAAGCTCACGTTCATTTATTTAGGGGCTTGTTCCACAATAGAGTAAGCCGCACCAACTACCGCCGGTTTGACTTCGGCGCCGCAGTACAATCGATGCATCAGCCCGGTGTCTCATAGGATATTGCGGATCCCGTATCTGCTGTGTGGCTTACTCTAGGGCGCCTAGCCGCTGTCCCGCACTTGCTTGTCTTCGGAAAATTTATCTCCAGAGTGGCGCGAAGCTTGTTTCAAGGCTGTTGGAAAATCCGGGGTCATGCGATGGTTGAAACACCCACTAATCACGGATGGGGAAATACAAGCCAATCTCTTTTGCCGATTAACCAAAGACAGGCGGGGTACTCATGATGACGCCCCTCTAACTCCGGATAACCTCCTTCAACAAGCAGTGGCACCGACTGTCGCATATAAACAGTAGGGCTTCGCGTAGCTAGTTGTAGAGCAATCTAATAGTCAGGGCTAGACTTGTACATGACATAGACTACTAGTTTGTAACCCTAGAATTATACACCAATCAGACCGACTGGCAATTGCAGCAACACTACATTACTTCGATGGATCTTTAATGACGCGCTCAGGGATAGATGGTAAATGTCGTATTCGAAGGTCTCGACGTGTGGTGCTAAGGCGAGCCAGCTCTCGAAGAGTAAAGCATCCGGTGTAGATCTTGTATGCCCCAAGCTTTCCTCAGAGTCCACCAATACCTTGATCGCTCAGATCTAGGATGCTTTACCGCAAGGACAGCGGTGCTAGGACCCCGGCTACTCAATATATAAGTCACCAGTAGGACTTGAACTCTGCACCACAGCTCCTTCAGCACAACAACCATGAAGAACATCGCTTCAACCATTGTCGTGGCTTCTGCCGTTCACGGCATTGCTCTTGCAGCCCCAGCTGGCCTAGACGACTCATTGGACAAGCGTCTAGAGAACGGCCTCGGCAGAACTCCTGCTCTCGGTTACAACAACTGGGTTGGTGCGCCTTTGAAGTGCAGATTTGAACTCGCTGATCGGATGCTTAGAACAACGGCGGTTGCACTCATGCCAGTGCCGACTCGGCCCTTAAAGTTGCTGATCTAATGATCAGCTTGGGTCTGAAGGATGTCGGCTACCAGTACCTCAACATCGACGACTGCTGGCACAGCAAACAGAGGAACAGTTCAGGCTTCCTTGTACCAGATCCTTCCAAATGGCCGCAAGGTATGAAGCCTGTCGTCGACCAGATCCACGGCAAGGGTCTCAAGTTTGGCTTATACGGTGATGCCGGTATCATGACTTGCGCCGGCTACCCAGGCTCGCAAGGCCACGAGGCGCAAGACGCAAAGACCTTGGCGTCTTGGGGTGTAGACTACTGGAAGCACGACGCATGTTACCTACCGTGTGTCACAGGGGGGACGCCGCAGACGTGTTGGGACTCAAGATCGAGCACGAAGTCATACTATGCGACGATGCGCGACGCACTTGCCGGTGCTGGACGCCCCATCCTTTTCTCCATGTGCCAATGGGGCCGCGACAGTGTCTGGACCTGGGGTAAGGACTATGGCAACTCGTGGCGCATGTCAGGTGATATCGCGAACACTTGGAACTCGTTGGCTTCTATCGCCTCCAACGCGGCTGGCATGGCACAGTATGCGGCTCCAGGAGGATTCAACGACCTCGATATGTTGCAAGTCGGTAATGGTGCTTTGAACGAGAACGAGGAGCGCGCGCACGTCGGCTTGTGGATGATTGCGAAGTCTCCAATCCTGATTGGTACTGATCTCAGCAAGATCAAGCAGAGTACTCTAACTCTCCTCAAGAACAAGGTTAGTTTGCATTCAACAGCAAGGAACACGCCACTGACTTTCTGCAGGCTCTTATCGCTATCAATCAAGACAAGCTCGGAAAAGCTGCTGGCTACTTCCGCCCCTCTGGACAGCCAGCGCCTGTGAATGGAAAACTGTATCCCTACTGGGCCGGCCCTTTGAGCGATGGTGTGGTAGTAGGGCTCGTCGCTGCTGATGGTGCGGCCACACTTTCAGCAATTTCTCGGAAGTGCCTGGCCTCGGTTCAGGCATGGAAATGGACTGAGTCTTCACTGCGCTACTGGTACGGAACGTCCGTCTCTGCTCAGCTGGGTTCGCACGATATGCGAGTGTACAAAGTTACCAAGGCATAGATAGAGTAGTCACGAAGCGCCAGGCTTGCTAAGGTAGCTAAAAGAGAGCTCGCGTTCGTGGTTCGTAGTGAAAACAACAAGCTGGAGATACATTCCGAAGTTGCAAGATCGTGAAGATGGAGTTCGTGTGCCAGCGCTTGGGCCATTTCGGCCCCACCACCCAGAACTTCCCATCACCGCGACAAAACAAAAAACAAAGGGGCGAAATAGTAAGTTAGAGCTCGCGTTGGATGCAAAAAAGCGACCGATGTGGGACTCGAACCCACAGCCTCAGCCTCGAATTTGAACATATCTTTGTCCTAATAGGAGGGCTGCGCGCTACCATTGCGCCAACCGGCCAGATGCCTGTTTTATGAATTTCCAGGAAAATATGTCGTACTTAATGATACGACAAGATGAAGGCAGTCCTTGGCCAAGCGACGACAATCCAATCGTATGTGCGTTACAGCCTGCGGGGCTTTCCCTCCCTGGCGCGAATCGGACAGCTTCGGCTGACCAGAGTTTGCTTCGGAAGTGGGGGCGTGGACGCACAAAGGCGGCCGGTTCGATTTTCCTCATCGCTGTAATCATCGACCGTCAAGAGTCAATTATTGGGTGTGCCGTGATCCTGTCTCGATCCGCTCAGGTCCACGTTGGTTGTTAAGTGAAGCAGGAGGGGCGTCGACGCGACCCGCGTTCTTGATTCAGCGTACGCGAAGCGACAACACCATTTGCAACGCTCTGCTCTCCACACCATCCACTGTATATCATCAGAAACTTTGTCTTGCTAGCTAAGACGAAAAGACGATAGGGTGCAACCATCGACAATCGGCAGACTATCGCATAGCCTGAAGCTATACAAACGGTCTTGCAGTCACATTCCAAACGTAGCGACACTGTGCATACCTTCAGGCTATCAGAAGCTCCTGTTCACTCGGCTTCATAGTTGGTGACCTGCTGTACATCGACCAGGTCATATCAACCTTTCCACCAGCCCCGACATACAGCGCCAATACCCCTCCGTGACATGTTGTACTGGTCATTGAAAATGCTGGTCGAACACGACAACAGTGGGCTTTCGTAATGAACCCAACGCTAGGAACTCAGCAATTCTCATTTGAAAGTACGCCTGCTATTTGCATCTGTTCCCGTCCCACCAACGTGCCTACCATGGCAGATGTTTACCGTGCTTTTGTGAAAGCCGACAAACATTTATGGGGGCTAGAGACCAACGCAACTCACGTACTATCGATATGTTTTCCTGTGGCTGCAGTATCCCTGAGACTTTGTAACTGTGCCCTCATATTAGTCACTCGCCCCTGCAGACTTCACAGCCTCTCCCGTTTCATTCAATTGCGTTCCCTGCTCAGAAATGGAACCACCGACCCCCGCCATGTTGTGAAAAAAAAGATGTCGTGTCTTCTGCCGCAGCACTGCAGGGAAAAGAAATCGAAACCCTTGTGGAAGGGAATATGGTGGGCGGCATGCAATGAGTCGGTGTCGGACCCCCTGTAGGAAAGTATGTTTGTTGCCATAGTTTTATAGCCAGAAGGTCCCCTACAGCCTCGAGTCTGGTTGCCGTCAGCATCTTTATTGTTACCATATATCTTTACGTTGTTGGACAATGTGAAGTCTTGTGCCTTCTGCTATGAATGCATTCTGCCACAGCTTGGGGACAGCATGCTGTGCGCTCTCCACGCAACGCGCCTGAGGGACCTCCTTGCAGCGAAGCCGTTCTCTATATCATGGCTCAGCGCGTCTGTGTCAACGCAGGACGTCAAGCTCTTCTTGCTATCACATCGGGCCAGCGCTGAAGTCGTCAAGGACCTTCTGCGTCTCGCCCGTGGCGCTGAAAGCAAGAAGCGCATCTGGGTATTCGACTTTGAGGGCCTGGTCATTACTAGATCTGGTGTCGCTCCCGTGCACACTGAGGTGGGCGCTGTCAACTTTGCAGACCCAGCCCATGTCCGCTATAGTGGCTTTCTTAAGTACGCGCTTACTGCCGCTGCTATGACACGAGAGATCAAACAACAGGGTGCAATCAGGTTCAAGAACGGCACATTCAACACTCCATATGTCCAAAACTTTCTTTCAAACATGTTTGAGGACGGCTTTGGAAAGGGGAATTGCCTATGGGAGCATCGGGAGGCGCTCTTGCACCTTGGGTTCGGCGAGGAAGAAGATGTCGTCATACACTGGTCTCGCCATCGGGTTGACTGTACAGGAGTGGGACGGATCATGCGTAACGAGACTGGCGTAGTCACACCGATATCAGACGTGTATACGAAGAGCAGGACGATTGACCCGCTTAAGATCTGGAAAGCTTGTACATCGTATGAGGGGCCGTGTAGTCTGTCAGTTGTATACCGCATTATGTTTCCAGGCGAAGGATACGGCATTCGGACTCAAGATGGATTGGCACACTGCAGAATGGGACACTCTGGCAACGTGCCGACTATTCATCAAATTAGTGCAGGGTCTTAGTGATGTCGACGTCTAGATAGTGACGCTAGACAATCAAAACGAAATGCAGAGTTGCGCAGTGGCGCTGCTAATAATTCTACACCACAAGGTTTTAACATAAAGGATGTAAACCGGAACAGCGTGCCTTTACTTTACCTCTGCCCTAATCTCCTCTCACTACCGTATTAGACTCTAGCTTTTCGCCCACTGTAGCCGGGACTGATTACTCTTTTGATCACTGTCTGTTTGCTCTCAACAGCGCTAGTGCGCAACAACACCACCGACACGACGCGTCAACTTCCACTCCACCTCCACTCCTTCTCCTCTCGCATAGCCTCCCCGACATCTCGACATCTTGTCTTGATCTCTAGCATTACAACCAAGCTTTGCTCAGTACTCTGCGCGCTGTCTGTCCAGCTTCTCAGGTTAGCAGCCCTCCTCTTCTTGCATTGCGCATCATTGCTGTCACTCTAACAGCTTTATCTAGAATGGCTACCCCTCCTTCCCTCGAGATGACGCTCCCTGCCGACGACCGCCGCAATCCGCCCTACTACGAACTCGCTGCTGGATACGATGGGACGAATAGCTTCCTGCAGCTCTGGTACTACAACCACGATAAGAGTGGAAAGAGAAGGGTCATGAAGTAAAGCAAAGAGAACTTTGTTGTTGGCTGGAAGATGGTATGCGGTTAACTCTATAGAATCTGGGGGGTAAACAGTCACTCGTATCATTCAGAAAGAGTTACATACAATTGACCTCGAAACACCTTATTCTAGTTGGGAGGTCTACGAGGTTATCGAGTGATTAAAGGATAAGATCAGCAAGGGTGGTAGAATGAATGAGGCATCTCTACCGTTCTAGAGGCACATAATGAAGAGGATGTTTGTCTTCAAGATTGTCCAGTGGACTCGCAAACACAAGCTTGTCATCGAGAGGGAAACTATCACAAACCTACCTCGGGACGCGAAATGGAAATTTGGCCCAAAGTGGAAGTCATTGGACCATCTCAGCGAGACCAAGGGCAGGAGGAGGAGTCACAAGCATCAGCCGGAGCAGACAAGAGCAAGAGTGGAACGAATGCAAAGAAGAAGTGCAAATTAGTGGACAGTTGAGCTGTAGCATCCGTGGTTGGTGTTCGACATTAGCAACCATTGAGACTCTGACGTGCCCGTGAGCGCGGTGCTGAGTAGTGGCGGCGGCGGAACCAAGAGGCAAGTAAAATAAAGATGGAGGCGAAGAAGGTAAAACAACAAGTCAAAGAGCAGGAAAAGAAACGAAGGCGCACGGCAATGGGTCCGGACTGGATGGTCGAATAATCATGGCGCTTTGGATGGACAACACCCGGTTGATGTTGGCGAGTAATGCAATATGTTCATCTATAATACCAGTGGCCAGACTATGTACAAAAGTGTAATGAAAAAAGCGACACGCTTACTGCTCCTCGGGACCCATATCAAATAGCAAGAACTCAGCGGGCCTGTTGCCCACGCTCTCAATGTCGACCCTGCCTGGTCCATTGACATTGATGTAGGCGCTGTCTCCCTCGGCTAGTACTGTCTCTCCAATCTTGATGCTCGCTCCGCCATCCTTTGGCTGTGTCCTTTTGCTCATGATCAATTGCGCAAAGACCTTTCTCGGTCCCTCGGCCACGAGTTCATGACTGACGCTCTTGCCGGGGCTCAAGATGGACGCATCCATGGACAGATCTGCCTGCAGCCCAATCGCATGCTTCTTGTCTCCCAGACGTTCCGTGGACTCCATGATCCTGCACAGTTTATCTGTCTTCTCCTCGTCGGAGAAATTCTTCGTCTCATAGTGCGGTTTCAGCCCGCGCTGGTTCGGCTTGGCCCAAATCTGCAAGAAGTGCACTTCGTCGTCGCGGTTTCTGTTGTACTCGCTGTGCCTGATGCCCGTTCCCGCTGATGTGAACTGCACCTCGCCGCGCTTCAGGTTCTCCAGGTTTCCCATGCTGTCTTTGTGTTCAAGCGTGCCGTTGACGATGTAGCTGAAGATCAGAAACTCGGCGTGTGAATGCGCACCGAAGCCTGTGCCGGGAAGCACGCGGTCCTCGTTGATGACGCGCAATGGGCCGAAAGACTCGTGGTGCGGGTCGTAGTAGGATGCGAAGGAGAAAGTGTGGAAGGAGTACAGCCAGCCATGGTCTGCTTTGCCGCGGGCGTCCCATGGCCGCTTGGTGATCTTCATTGAAGCTGGAGCGGCGGCGGCGGCCGAGGACATTGTGCGGAGGGCGGACGATTTGGTAGACGTCGAGGATAAGGCGTTGCGGAAAGTGCTGGAGAAAGCCAGAGTGACGGCTAGCAGTGCGACGAGTGCTGTGAGAGTCTTTGTGGTTAAGAACGAGTTAGTTGACTGTTGTTCACTTGGTGTGTCACTCATTACAGCTCTTTATACGATTGCGACGAAATGGTCAGTGAGCTGTGAGGTTAGTAAATATATCGTGGATAGGCTTCGACCGCGTGCAGTCGCCTTCCGCCTTATTTGCAATCGTGTGTAATCCGTTACCAACCCCACAGGAAACTGTCCATGTGGATAGGTCTAGCCGCTGACTGATCGATGACGGGATATGACAAGGTTTTGCAGCCTCGTTTATCAGCATCGTGTGATTGGCTCGATAGCCGACCGACTGCGGAACGAGACCGACCGTCGCGGCCAGACTGTACAGACGCACCACATCCGCATCAATATGGCGCTGAAGAACTTCGATCCGGATGCCTTGATGCAAAACTGGTCTGACCAGAAGTTCAGCCCTACTCAGAGCGGCAAGCCCTTTGCACAGTGCATACGGGAAGCCTTCAGCATACCCAAATCAGATGCATACGTCTACCGCGCGCAAGCCGAGACTACATTAGATATCACCCAAAGAGCCATCGAAGGAAAGAGATCCGCTGGCCTACATGGATGGTATCATGACGATGAGGGGCTGCCCGTAGGTAATACGTTCTCCGGCTTTGCCAATCTTGGAAGTGAAGCTGGCTGACCATCTCAAGATTGAGCCCCAATACCCATCTTCCGAGGAGGTCACAGCATACACATCTCTCTTCGACCCCTCATTGAATCTACCAAAAGCCTTGAATGGCTTCAAGTCGAATGCAAAGGCCAATACGATTCGGCAACAAGTGGCTGCCCATCTGAATAGTCGATTCTTGAACCAGACCAATGGCCTCCTTCCTTCCAAAAAGGCTCGAAGTCACACCAATCCCTACCTCTCCCTGTGGACCTACTCTTGTCAGGAGCTTGAATATGCTGGCCCAATCCCCTCAACTACCTTCACGAAGATTTCGCATCACATTCTCCCAATCTTCTATCACCATTTCGGTTGCGTGGTACCATCATATGCTGCCCTACACGTCATTGCGAAAGTAGCACAGCCGGCAAAGCCCAGCAAAGAGAACGTGTTGCCAATTTTGGATGTTGGGAGTGGGAATGGCTATTGGAGTCACATGTTGCGGAACTTCACCGCTGGAGATATGAAGAGCTTGGATGTTAGGGCGATCGACAACCAACTCAGCGAATATCGTGTGAGCTGGGTAAAGGACACGATCAAGGCAGACGGTCTGACCTATCTCCACAAAGAAGTCAACAATGGGAAAGGATGCATCCTGCTGTTGGTCTACCCACAAGCAACAGGGAACTTCACAGGCCCGATCTTAAAGGCGTTCCAAGGCGACACCATTGTGGTCGTTGGCACGCAGAATGGTAACGGCTTTACGGGCTTCCAAGACCAAGTCATCGATGATTGGGTAGAGAAGAGCCTACCTGCGTTCCAACTCACGTTGAGAATGCCACTGCCCAGCTTTGCGGGAAAAGATGAAGCACTGTTTTTGTTTCAAAGGAAGAAGACTGTATGAAATTCGGCCGACACATCTGAGGTCATCTGGCCACGTTGCGAGTACGAACAAAGGCAGCCGAATTATACAATGTGAAAGTTGCATGAGCATACAATGTGGAAATGGCGTGCGAGATTGTTGTCATGGCACGGGCTCTCGGGCCGCGAAAAGCATTTCTTTAACCATACTTGGACATCAGACTAGAGACCAAACACAAAGTATGTGTACAGATACAACGCCATTTCACTATGCGTGAACCGATTGTTGCTGATCCTGCACACGGCATCGAGTATGCAAAGACGGTGTGGCAAAGGGGCTTTGTTATTTGTTATTTATGGGGATCACCTTCCATTGTGCGTACACGGGATTGTGCCACGATGCATGATCATGGAATGACGAAAGGGCCTTGACTGACACATGGCATGACATCCAATATTGTCTGTGCCCTGTCTTTTGACATGTTTCAGAATATTGTGCGTTGTATTGGTGCTCCGATGCATGCGGCAACGTGCGCGGATCAAGCCTTCCCCGCACAGTCTTCCTCCAGCATGCGCCCAACGCCGACATGTCTGTACTTGCAAGGCTCTGACTGGTGAATGGCACGTCTATTTACTCCTGGCTCAATTGACATTAATTCATCGGCCAGATCACGTCTTGGACGCTACAATTCTCAGAACAACTGTACGCGACGAAGACACGACGCCGAATTAAGCTGCCGCGAGCCGAATTGCTGGCGATCATCTAAGCCAAAAGGGGAAATACGCAGCTTACGCGTCCTGTAAAGCTTGACGTCATTTAGGTGCATCGTGTCGGGAAGCACGCCATTACCCAATACAGTGGCTTTATGGAGCCAAGTTTGCCAACTTCCAATTAGGGCTTGCGGAGGCAACGTCGAGTAAAGAGTTGCCAGAAAGGCGTGATTGTTGCATTGCAACGAGCCTGTTCTCAGAAGATTTTGCGAGCTTATACTGAGGTATTTGTTATGGTTGAAATGGACATGATTGACTATTCTCACCGTGGACACGATTGAACTGTGCAAGGCGATTGTGATGAAGCAATTGATGTAAATGTGTGTATTTGGAAGGCATATTAAACGGCTATTGAAGTGAATGGTTAACCCCAACTCCACCGTGCACCCATATCCATATTCATCTATGTGCGTCTCCTAGAGACGACGTGAGTTCAGCTCCGAGCTGACATGGCCTGATCAGTACCGAGGAAACCGTTAGGTCGACTTGCTGATCGATGATCGAAAGATGGTGGTCGTGCGAGCCGTTTACAAGAGACCGGCCATGGCAAAGAGACCACCAGCAACAGCGCCCATCACGGGGAGAGCAGTGGGCTGAGCAGCTCCACCGGTGGAGGCGGCGGCGCTGGAGGCACGCGAAGCAGCAGAGCTGGCGGCACGGCTGGCGGAGGAGCGGAGCGATGACTCGGCGGCGGCAATGCTTGAGGAGGCGCTGGGTCCGGCGCTGGCGGCGGCGGAGCTCAAGCTGGCAAGCCCAGAGGAAAGATCACCGGCGACTGAGGAGGCAACACCGCTGGCAGAGCTGCGAGCGGAGGCAGCAACG
Organism: Parastagonospora nodorum SN15; assembly: GCF_000146915.1. Classification (NCBI taxonomy): domain Eukaryota; kingdom Fungi; phylum Ascomycota; class Dothideomycetes; order Pleosporales; family Phaeosphaeriaceae; genus Parastagonospora; species Parastagonospora nodorum. The sequence continues at coordinate 1,326,736 of NW_001884556.1, forward strand.
CTGCTGGCACCTGAGGCGGCAGAGCTGACGGCAGAGCCAGCAGCAGAGGTTGCGGAGGCAACGGCGGACGATGCACCGCCGATGATGGATGAGAGCTCACCACCAACGGCGGAAGAGGCCTGGCCGAGGATGGAGGAGACGAGACCGCCCTGTGCGGCGGCACCGGCGGCGAAGACGGAGGTGGCAATGATGGAGAAACGCATCTTGATGGATTTGTTGGGTTTGGTTGGTGAGGTTGAGAAGTAGAAGTGGTGTGGTTTATGAGAGCGAGAGTTGATTGCCGTGTGGGATGGAGGAGGTTGGGGAGGCCAGGCGGCGCGAGTTTATATATCGGTCTGGCACAAAGTCGAGGTGAGCGTCACCGTGGGTCACTGCTCATGCAACAAACAAACGTGCTGGTGCCGACTGCCTTGCCTTGCACCGCCCCTGCCCACTTTTCCAACGTAACACCCGAGCTAGCGGATGGGTGAACGCCACAAGCTGCAACCTCTCTTACCTTACCATCGCCTTTCACCAACCGCTTGCGGAAATTCCATGCATACCGCAAGCTTCCATTGGCCAGCTCCTTGCTTTACCGCACGCCTGGACCTCTTTCGCGGAGAAGGTTTGTGCTCCACTAGCCCCGGTACCTATGACGAATCGTGGTGCTTCTACTGGCTTGGTTGCTTGGTCGATGGAGCGGGAATGCCGCCTGGTCAAGCGTACGCGGCCTGGTGGCGCACCAGTTGAACGATCGAGAAGCATTCCAACGTCTCACACTAGCACGTTCCTGGATCACATCAACAGAACTTAGTGATGGGACGTACGACGTTAAGTTGCTGTTGTAGCAATTCACGGCTATGGTAGGACCGGCTGGCTCGAGTGGTTTTCAAAGATGGAGCCGTACTATCCCCCAACTTCCCAAAGATGTCCTTCGGGCTTGTCGTTGGCGGTCAGTTTTTCCTGAAACGGTGCGAGCAGTTGCCGTCGCAAGCTTCCAAATGCATGGCGATCACGCTATTGTTGGCCCAACCGAGCCACTTTCCTTGAGGGCAGCACTTGGTTCTGGACAGCCTATAGTCTACTGCACTTCCTTCAGCCCAGCAGACGCCTTCACATCCAGCCAGTCTCGGCTGCCAACATATCTGGGGTCTAGACATCAGCCATCAACAATAATGCCAACTCGGTTTCGTTGTTGAGCATAAGAGGGGTGTTCGCACACAGATCGGTTGTGGCGTTCGCATCAAGAGCTGAGGCAATACTGAATGTTGAGACGGCGATGTCGTCATGGCTCTGCCCCCGTCTCGGACGATCGCATCAATCTTTCAATTGACTTCAGACGCGCTAGCAGGCGGTGACATAGCCCGACCACCGAAGTTGTTTTAAGATGTTGTCCAGGGGCGAACCAAAAAGAAGAAATCGAGATGCACCACGCTGACGAGCAAGCGTGGTATGCAAGGATGAGTGCGTGGCGTCACCTGCATGTATTCAGCGTTGCCGTGGAGCAGATCCCTGTCGCCAAGGCCGTGCTTGCCGTTTCTAAATTGGGGTATGCACGGGTTTGTACCATGATGTGTCGTGTCTTCCAACTCACGGTCGCCATATTGTTTCTTGATTTTTGCTCGCTTCCAGCCTCGATGCTTTGTTGAACTTCGCGTCACAGCTATGCGACATTGCACTTTGCTCTGGGTCACCGGTAATGTGTATGCCGTGATGCGGCGGCTACTTGAAGGACGAGCCGAGGACGCAGGCATCCGGGCAAAGCTCACCACTGAGCCTGCTCCATATACATCGGATGATATGAATCATCCAACTGTCATATCATCAGTCTCAAACGTCTTCCAGTTTCCCGCGCATTCAAATAAGACGAGCAGACATACCAGGTCCGCAAAGACAGGATCTCTGCACCGCATCACCAAGTTTGATAGGGAACATCTATTACTCTACATACTCTGCAGTGTCATCATTTTGAATGAGGCAGGTGCTGGGAGGAGTCTGAAAGTCATGATTTCATTGCGCTGTTTCTCAAGTGATAAGGTTCATTCTGGCTTATTGACTGAAGGAAGTATCCTATGTATACCCCGAACGCATCTCCAAGCGAGATATGTTTTTCAGCGACGGTATGCAGCTTGGATGCACAACTCTTCTGGCCGTGTCCGCCATGCGGTCTTACTATACAATACAGTTCAACACTATTTGTAAGAGAAGGAAGCTTGTGGGGTGAAGTATGAGTTGAGGTGGGACTAATCAGAGCTCATGAAGGGTTGTGGCGTTGTAACCGCCGGGGCTGCTCACATGCTGCATATCGAACATCACACTTCGAAGTTGACCACACAGCATCCCCAAATTGAGTATAAGCGCCAAAAGGCAACACACGATTCAGCCATCGATACTCGTGCAAAGGCACTGGGCTGCTGAATTGGGGCATCGTAAAGCGAAACTGTCTTCCTTTAACAGTGGCAGTTCTGCTCTCGACTAATCATCTTCGACTCGCATGGCCAGTGAACAGCGTCCATATTGGTTATGCGAGTGAGACGAGACAAGATTCATGATAAGTTAGTTGGTAATGATATTTCATGCCAATTAGAAGCCCTGTGTACCGCTGGTCGCCGCATGCAACCTGTCAGATTTGATCTGGTGTAGCTAAGGCATCCATAGCTCTTTGCCCAGGGCGCTTAGCACTACCAGATGGGAAAAAGCTGATGTTATAGTGTCAGGCCAGGCGAGGCGTGTTGACGCTCTAACATGCCTACTCTTCCGCACACCTCACAACTGTGCTGAGGGGCTTTTGAAACTCTCTGATATGGGCGACAAGATCAAATCATCTGAAGGATATCTCAGGGCAGACGACAGTCTCGAGAAGAAAATCGCAACCGCTATCGGGAACTTCTCTCTCCTCGCAAGCACGCTACGAGTGCTTCAACCACACGCTGAACGCGTCATGGCAACTCCTACGTTCGCAGTAACCAGTGGTGTTACTGATCCATTCACTCCTCCCTCGGCTTCTTCTTCGGCCGTGACGTCGCACGCTTGTATCACGACGAGCTCGTCATCTACTGCAGCAACTCGATTGATTTCACGCCTCTCTCCATCCGCAGCCCTGGGGGTAGGGTTTGCCGCCGGAGTCATCGCCACAGTAACTGTCCTCACCTCCATCCTCTTCGTGTACCGATGCTGGAAGGTGCGGCGATCACCAGCCGTGCAGTCCTACGAGCAAGCGAGACTGTGGAGAGGTTTCACGCCAGCAACACCTAATGCGAACACGGCGCGAACTACATTAGTGGAGGCGAAGATGAAGGACATATACTTCAGCCAGATAAGGAGCCCGGCGTTGAATGGTCAAGTGCAGACGCAAGGTTGGTCTGGGCGGCGAGAGGGTGACGGCGAGAGATTTTTGGGAAGCAGTACAACACGTTCGCGTTAGTTACTGCAGGCTGTCAAATGCGACGGAAAGTAGCCAAGGGTATCTACTAGCCCGAAGCTATACACAGTATCACCACGCTTCAATTGTGACAGCAAGGCCCTGTGTATAGCTCCAGGCATCCAGGTCGCTTTCCGTCGTAGGTGAGGACCTGCAGTAGAATGATGGGCGCATTGGTTTTCCAGGAGAGGCATCAGTTGTGCCAGTTGGGTTTTTCCAAATGTGGCATGCTGTGCGACTTTCGACTTTCGACTTTCGACTTTCGACTTTCGGTTTAGTGCATATATATCGCAAGACTGCCATAAGCGGTCAAATTCTGAATCCAGTCCTCTTTCCATAGGCAACATCTGCAGCAGTCCGAAGTGATCTTGGCGTGTTTGTGCAGTCTTCAATCTGGTGTGTGAAAGCCGTCGGGGCATGCCGGAGAAAGGAAGGTGCGACCTTGGCGGCAAAGGGTCCCGCGGCCGAGCTTTGGTTTTTGAGCTTTGCGCAACGCCCACTCTTTAGCCCTCGACCACCTCGACGAACAGCTACAACATTGCCTGTAGCTCCAATTGGGTAGCAGGAGTTATTCCACACATCCAGCATGTTGGCCGCACGAACTTTCGCCTCGCCCGCGCGGCAATGCCTCCGCCAGGCTAGCCGCACCTCGAGATGGGCGCCCGCGCTATCGCAGGTGAGCTTCAACGTCACTGCGACCTGTTGCAAGCGCCGCCAGACGTGGACGGCAGTGCAGACGTGAAGGACATCAGCTGACTTGCAGTGTCAGGCCTCCATCCGCACCTACGCCGACGAGGTGGCCAAGTTCCACGGAACCAAGGGCAGCGACGGCAAGTACAGCGTCACTCTCATTGAGGGCGACGGTATTGGCCCCGAGATTGCGCAGTCGGTCAAGGACATCTACTCGGCTGCAAACGTCCCAATCAAGTGGGAGTCAGTCGACGTCACCCCGCGCCTGAACGAGGACGGCAAGACGGTCATCCCCGACGCGGCCATCCAGAGCGTCGAGAAGAACCTGGTCGCGCTCAAGGGCCCTCTCGCAACCCCCATCGGCAAGGGCCACGTCTCCCTCAACCTGACGCTGCGCCGTACCTTCAACCTCTTCGCCAACGTGCGACCGTGCCGATCCATCGCCGGCTACAAGACACCCTACGACGACGTCGACACCGTCCTGATCCGTGAGAACACCGAGGGCGAATACTCTGGCATTGAGCACGTTGTCGTTGACGGCGTCGTGCAGAGCATCAAGCTCATCACCCGCGAGGCTTCCGAGCGCGTTCTGCGATATGCCTTCCAGCACGCCCGCGACATTGGCAGGAAGAAGGTCCGCGCTGTGCACAAGGCCACCATCATGAAGATGTCCGACGGTCTGTTCCTCAGCACTGCCCGCGAGCTGTCCAAGGAGTTCCCCGACATTGAGTTTGACGCCGAGTTGCTGGACAACACCTGCCTGAAAATGGTCACTGACCCCACTCCCTACAACGACAAGGTCCTTGTCATGCCCAACCTGTACGGAGACATTCTGTCGGATATGTGCGCTGGTCTCATTGGTGGTCTTGGTCTGACCCCATCTGGTAACATTGGTGACAAGTGCTCCATCTTCGAGGCTGTCCACGGTTCTGCGCCCGACATTGCGGGTAAGCAGCTTGCCAACCCCACTGCGCTGCTGCTCAGCTCCATCATGATGTTGCGCCACATGGGTCTCAACTCGGAAGCTGCCAACATTGAGCAGGCCATCTTCAAGGTCCTCGCCGAGGGCAAGGTATGTTCTTCTTGAAGCACCTTTTCGGACTGAAGAAGCTAACAAACATGTGACAGACCATCACCGGCGACCTCGGTGGCAAGTCTAAGACTTTCGAGTACGCCGATGCAGTCATCAAGGCATTGAAGTAGATTTTGCGATTAGAAATTTGAGCTCGAGAACCATGGGAAGGTAGCGCTTGCATACTGTGGATATGTAACAGTCATTGTACCATAGGCCGCCATTTCTGCTGAATATATGCGATTTACCTCTAAATCCCCTTCTTTTGTTTACCTCCACTGCCTTCATCGATATGTACTGTGTGAAACGATCGATGCCCTCTAGGCTGGGGATTGAATCCATTGCAATCTATCGCGTGTAGTGGGAATTAAAGTCAATCTCCGCATCTTATCTGATTGAATCTTGTCTGCACGTGATAGCGTACCAATTGATCGACACCAGTCTTCCGACCTCGCGACAAGCTTCCCGCACCAGCGCGAGCTCCTCCGAACCCCAAGTTCACCACGCCTCAGAGCACTATGCCACCTAAACCTCGAATACGTGTCCCAGTCAGAGCTACACCAGCTGCGCGAGGTCGAGCCGCACAGAGTCCACCCTCGAACCCCCCCACGCTTGCTTCCCAGACAAGCACAACCCCGCGCACCGCCTCTACAGTCCGGACAATAGCGCGATATGGCTTCTACGGTGTCACTGGCGTCTGCATGGGCCTAAGCATCCGCGACAACTTGTTTGACTTCGATAAAGTATCGGGTGCGTCCATGGCACCGACCATAAATCCCACTGTGCATGAGACAGGGAGAAGAGACGTGGTGTTTGTGCGGCCTTACTTGCACGGTAGGAATAGCAATAATACTTGGGATATTGAAAGAGGCGACGTCGTGACGTTTTGGAAACCGCACAAGCCCGAAGAGGTAGGACTGAAAAGAGTTATTGCGCTGGAAGGGGACACGGTCTACCCAAAGTCTGGAAGTCTGTTGAATGCAGCGGCGAATCGATTAGCTGGTATGCCTGATGGCTTAGCCGACTCTGATCCGGACTCGATACTTTCTGGCAGAGAAGAGAAGGGAAAGGTGGTGGTGCCCTATGGACATGTATGGGTCGAAGGCGATAACTGGAGAAGCAGCTTGGACAGCAGAGATATTGGGCCAATAAGCAAGAGCTTAGTTATGGGAAAGGTGTTCAAAGTTTGGAGAGGGTGGGGCGAGTTGAGAGGCACTGAAGATAGCAGAACGAGGAAAGAAAAGGAAGGAGCTAGCAGGGTCAAGGAGGGCCAGTGTGAGGTGCCAGGCGTGTTCTTGTAATGAAGGATGGATAGTATAAGGACAATCTGCGCATTGCAAGCAATACGGAGCTGGCATGCGGTACGTATGTATGCTGTGTATACATTGTCCAGAAGGCTAAAAACTTCAAGATGTACCAAACAACGTCTCAATCTCCCTACACACGGCATCGGTGACACCCTTGGTATCTTCGCTTCCGCCCAGATCCTTCGTCTTACACCCGCTGGCGGTAACGTTCTCAATCGCCTTCATTAGCCCATCCGCCGCCTTGTCCTCTCCTACCCACCTTACCATTTCTGCCGCACTCCAAAACGCTCCAACAGGGTTCGCAATTCCTTTACCCGCAATATCCGGCGCAGATCCATGAATCGGTTCAAACATGCTCGGATTTTCCCCGGTCGGGTCTAAGTTTGAGCTTGGTGCGATTCCAATGGATCCAGACAGCGCAGCAGCCAAGTCAGACAGGATATCAGCATGCAGGTTTGTGGCGACGATAGTATCAAGTGACTTTGGATGCAGCACCATACGCACAGTCATAGCGTCGACAAGCATCTTGTCAGTTGTAACGTCTGGATATTCCTTCGCAACCTCGTAGAAGATCTTGTCCCAGAGCACCATGCCGTGCCGCTGGGCGTTGGACTTGGTCACCATGGTGAGATGCTTACGGGGTCGGGCGACAGCAGTCTTGAAGGCGAAGTGGAATATACGTTCGAGAGCGACGCGAGAGAACTTGGTGGGCGTCAGCGACAAGCATTTGTAGGAGAGAGAGAGTACGGGAACGCGGGGGTGGCAGACTCACAATGCTGACTTCGGTCGCAACAGCATGTGGGCTATTTTCATGGCTTATACCCCCTTGTCCCGAGTACTCGCCCTCACTGTTTTCGCGGATGATGATCCAATCTAAATCGCCAACTGCGCATCCATCCAATGGGCTTTTGGTACCGGGCAAGATTCGTGTGGGGCGAACGTTGACGTATTGATTCAATGCTTTTCGAATGGGTAAGATCAAGCCCCAAAGCGAGATATGGTCCGGTACGTCGGGCCAGCCTACAGCGCCGAAATAGATTGCATCAAAGGCCTTGAGCTGGGCGAGGCCGTCAGGTGGCATGTACCATGCTCGTTCTAGGTAGTTCTTGGAAGACCAGTCGAAGGTGGTGAACTCGAATTCGAAGCCGCCAATGGCCTTTGCGAGGGCATTCAAGACTTGAGTGGCGGCGTCTGTGATATCAACGCCAATGCCATCGCCAGGGATGCAGGCGATGCGATGTATCTTGCTGCCGACTTGGTGGATGTGTGAAGGCATGTTAGCTGCAGAGGATGACAGCCAGCGGCGACTTCCCGAGGCTTTTATGTTTCCGTTCCGTGCTTAAAGATGTCGCGACTTTGATAGCTCGCCCGCACATTCATTCTCCGGGCAAGATCAGCATCCAAGGACGAACGACCCGACCCGTGCACTTCCGACTTTCTCCACTGCGCATCAGGCCTGTTCGGTCATAGCCCTTGGAGACCCTTGATGTTGCATTCGTGGTCGCACCTAGGTACCCCGCGGGCCTGCGCTAGGAGCTGTTGCCCCACTCACTGCACGCGCGTGTTGCACCTCACCGCCTAGGAACACTTCACTTGTTGCTGAAGCTTGACAACAATTCACTCTCCACATACATCGCCTTTGCCATATCCCCGCACTACACAATCACAATGGCAGCAGCATATCCTCCCGGCGGCACCTTCTTCGACACTGTCAAGAAGAGCTTCGTCGATGTCCCCGTTGATGCGTCCAAGGACAACGCCATCTCGACGACTGAGTTTCTCGAGGCTGCGGAGAGCCTGACCACTCTTTTTGGTAGGTTGGAGAGCTGCTGTGGCAGGAATCGAAGCTAATGTCGGCAGATGTCTTGGGCTCCGCAGCGTTCAAGCCCGTGAAGAACGACATGACTGGCAACATCAAGGTAGGCCCGCATGAAGACAGAGCTATATGGCGAGATACACAATGGTTGACACGACTCAGAAAATCCGTGATCGCCAGCTCGCCGCCCCAACCCTGTCAGAAACTCTCCAGGACCTCGTCCTTAACGAGCTCAAGGAGAAGAAGCACACGGCCACTGAGGGTCTGGTATGGCTGAACCGGTACATGCCCTCCCTGCCATTGCCCATCTGCAATCACTCACAAGACAACTAGTGGCCTCGACTTCACCGCCCAAGCCCTCCGTCACAACATCACCAACCCGTCCAAGGAACTCGCCGACTCCTTCCGCGATGCCTACGGTAACACCCTCAAGCCACACCACTCCTTCATCGTGAAGCCCATTTTCAGCGCTGCCATGAGTGCTACGCCCTACAGAAAGGATTTCTACAAGAAGCTGGGCGACGACGACACAAAGGTACAGGCCGAGCTGGAGAAGTGGCTCGCCGGTCTTGAGCAGGATATTGCCATCCTCAACCAGTTCTTGGCGCGGAAGGAGGCCAAGTGGTAGAACGACGTATGCATTGAAATAACGAAAGCTGCCTCATGGATCTACACTGTTTCACCGTTGAGCCACAATGTCCCACGTTGAATGCTTACAATGTCTTCCCGCGAAGCAGATTCATAGGCCTCTAATCCAAACTTCCCATCTAATCTCTATACTCGCCCAGTCACACCATCATCACACAGAAGATGCACTTTACTAAAACTTTCTCTGCCTTTGCGGTCCTCTCAAGCACCATGTCACATCCCACAGCTCAAGTGCCTGCCCAGCACAACTGCACAGACACTCTTCAGGCGATGCCGATCCATCGCAATATAACAAATCACATTTTGAGTAAGATGGGAACGTTGCATCCGGTTGGGTGTTGTTGTCCGCAATGCATTCGTCATACTGTACTCATCCGTCATGATGGCCGAAACCATACCTCGCCCAATGAGTACAGTTGCACGACGAGTGAGCATCATCCACCTGGTTGTCATTGTCCACACTGCCTGTATAAGCATCCAGCCGATCGTATTTGTTCCATGTGTATCGTGCAACGCCCGCATGGCCACAACTGCACTGGCCATCACAACGCGTCCTTGGATGGCCACAATTCTAAGGCCAACATCACCTTCACTCACAAAACTGTCGACCATGGCGTCTTGACTGGTAACTATATCCCCGATAACCCCCCGTCTCGCAACAAGACTATCGCAGCCATCAGCATAGCCGCTGCAGCATTTTCGCTCGTTGCCATCTTCACCATTAGCTTCGTTTGTGTGAAGCGTCGTCGTACCCTGACGAAGACCTCGGCCAAAGGCAAGGGTAAAGCTACTGAGATAGATAGGTTGGCGGTTCGGGTTCAGGGTGACTGTGAGCTTGCGCGGCCAGTCTTTACTATGGGAGAGATTAGAGGGTAGACTAAGTCGGTTCCACTGATGAGGGAGCGGAGTGGTGTAGATCTGGGCAGCCAGGTTTGATCTTCCAAGCTGTGGTTTTCGACTAACGGTGCTTCTTCGATCAATGAAATTGTGTACATTGTGATGTGGTCTAGCCATGTCTTGATCATCCTTGCTTTCCAAATACTACTATCATTCTGTGATTCCAAAAACAATCTATATCGTCCGCACAGGTGTCTAGATATCTTCGAGGTGTGCTTTGATCGTCCAAGCCATTGACAAGTTCTAGCTCTCTACTAGATGTGTAACAATCCATGAGCATCGTTCACTCACTTAGCTACGGTATCTTAGCAGCTCGATATTCTGCTAACTAGTATAACAATTATAGTCTAAGAGCAGTGCAAAAGGTTATTCAAATGTTCAATTTTTTTATTGATGCAAGATTTCTATCCCATCTAAGAACAGCTACTTCTCACATGAAGCTGTCGCATGCGCATTCATCCCAGATAAGCTGTAATGCTGATACCCTAACGCCAGCCCAATGCATCATTCCTAAACAGGACTATGTTGATTTCCGCCTCTTTACGTCATCCATCTCCTCCAACATGACTTTATTGAACTGCTCCCAGCCGTCCAGATAGACGTGATGTCCAGCTTTGTTTATGATGATGACCTTGGCATCACCCTGGTCCTTCTTCTTCTCTTCTGGCGACAGAAGGGCGCGCTCTTGCTTGATCTTCTCTTGAGCTGCATAGCCGCCTGCAACGTCCATCCAGTCATTTTCACCATACATGAAGACGATGGGAATACCGTTTTCCTTTGGGCCAGATTGCGAAGTGTCAGCAGTGGTTGGAGAGGGTGACTGGATGTGTTGCCTTCCCACGCCCTGGATGCGACGGATCAATGGACTGCGGGCAAAAGCGCCGGGGGCGAGCAGGTATGCCAATGCGTATTCGGAGGATCTCGCGCTGGCGAAAGAGAGCGTAACTGTAGTCGTGAAGGGCCTGTGCCTCTTCCTCGGGCAACATGGAGAATCGCCTAGAGGTCCAGCCAGACACGAGACGAGGCCCAAGAGGTCCGCTCCAGCGCACAAATGTAAAGGGCGAGACCATGTTTGCTTCCCAGAGGTAGTATAGCCAGCTGGGTAGGCGTCGGCGGGGCGGGTCTTTTGGCGGGAGCATTCTCGTTCTTCTTGCGCTGGTTCATAAAGTTGTTGTTGTCAGCGGTGGGAGGGCTTGACGCCGTTGTGGACTTGGGAGGCGTCCTGGGTAAATTCGTTGGCCATGGTGGACTCGTGGGGATCTGGCATGTCCTCGTTGACGGCATACGGGTCCTCGGGTATGCCGACGGGGCTCGCGAGTATGAGCTTGTTGAGGTGTCCCGGGTACTTGAGGGCATAGGCAACGGCGAGATAGCCGCCCAGGCTGTGTCCAAGCAGCGTGAACTTGTCGATGCCGCGCTTCACACGCCACTCCTCGAGCGCGTCGATGAACCACGACTCGGACTCGTCGATCTTGGCCTGCTTGTCCTTGGCGTGGATTTTGAAGTTGGGCCTGCTGCTGCGTCCCATGCCCAGCAGGTCGAGAGCATACACCTTCCAGCCCTCGGCGCGCGAGAGGGACTCGAAGTTGCGGTAAAAGAACCCAAGGCCTGCTCCGTAGCCATGCAGCATGACGAGGTTCTCGTCGACGTCTTCGCCCAGGCGCTCGACGGAGAACTCGTTGAGGGCGCGCCCCTTGCCACTCAGCTCGACCATCTGCGAGTTCCAGCGGCGCGGGCCATGGGGATCGGTGGCGCTGTCCGTCGTGGTGTGCGCTTCGGGGCTCTTGGGCGGCGCGGCGGGGTCTGTGGCGGCGGCGCCTGTGTCGGTGTGCGTGGGCGGTTTCTGGAGGTGTGGGATGAAGGATAGCACGCGGTGTTCGGTCGCCATGGGGCTCTGGCCTGCCCACCACTGGGAAAATCCCTCAGATGCGGTCAAGGGGAACCAGCGAGAAATCTTCCCCGCCTCCTGGCCCTGCTGCTGCTGCGGCTGCTGCTCCTTGGCCCGCTGGCTCGCCAGCATCGCCTTCTGTCCGCCGCCGCCGCCGCCGCCGCCCTCGTTCGCGGCGTCGTGTCCCTCTTGTGCAGCCATGGTCGCGTTGCTCTTGCTGCCCTCGATGCGGATCGGCGCGCTGCTCAGACTCAGCCCTATGTAGCTGGCGCCCCCGAATCCCGCTGCTTTCTGGATGGCGCTCGTTGCGCGCGGTCGGGCCTGCAGATACAAGCGCAGCATGCGCCACGAGCGGGAGTGGATGGGAGATATCGTGGCGGTGGTCAAAGTCGCAAACACCCCAGGAGGACCCCCGAGGCGTTGTGCGGCGACACGTTGATTATGTATGGATTTTGTGCTGACGTAGTCATCCGCCGTTGCGAAGGTTGTCGCCTGCTGGTGCGAGGTCGCGGCGATAAGCTTGTCCGTTGCTCGTCCCGCCTCAGCACGTCTCGGACGCCGGTTGAAGAGGAACACATATCATCGCCTCAGATTCAGTGCATCCAGCTACCTACGTCAGCCAGGTAGCGGCATGTGACTCTCTCTAGTGAAGACTTGCTGGACATCTGACCGACGGCAACGACTAGTCGCTCCATGCCTTCTCAGAACCTGCGCTACACCTTCCATTCATCCAACCAGCCGACCACGCCCTTTCGTGAGCCATCTACACCTCATGGCAGGGCCAAACAGTTTAAATAAAAAATGGCATCGTGGCAAGTTCAAACAAGCTTTCATCACTTGGGTATATTCTGTCTTTCCCTAGTCATAATCTGATTTCCTAAATGTGTCGCCCTACAGGACGCCCAACCTGGCACGCATTTAATCTACACCATGCCCTTCTGCACCGAATTGCATTTCCGCGAATCCATCGCTTTCCGAGCATTTCCAGCTCAAACTTGCACCATCTCAACGCCGGTATTGGGTATCTTGTCTTCGTAGTCGTAAGTGTATTGTTGCTGCTGACCAGTAGCGCATCATGAAAAAATGTTTGCCAGCCATGACAACGGCTTCATCTTCTGTCGTGGGACACATCGTCGTACTTGCTTGGATCGTCGTCCTTCATTCCAAGGCTCGATCGGATGCTTCACACCCGATGTAGTGGGGAACGCGTTCGCGTTTCGGCTTCGTTGTACATCTTCAAACGTGCCCTGCCTCAAACTTCACACAAACGGCTTCGGCTCTTGCACATAGTGTATCGTATTCGAGCTGTTTGCCGTCTGGACGGAAAATCTCGGATCCGTCTTTTGCAAGCGGCCTGGGTTGCCAGATTCGGTGCGGTAGTTTACTGGTGCTTGGCCAGCGGGCATAGGGTACGCTGCCTTTTCGTGCAGTGAATCAAGACTGCGTCCAGTGCGATGGCCTGTGGGGTTGATTTCTTCGTCCAGCTGTTGCTTCTTCTTGCGGCGAGTGCAACAGCACGATCGGTCGTAGGGATAGCACCAGAATAGCCATGATACGACCCAGACGCAGATGATGACGGGTACCACGCCGAGGCCAACGATGAGGCCAATTGATGTTGCTGAGATACCTCCAGAGCTACCACCTTCTAGCAAGCGGCGTGTAAGGTGGGCGACGGCTGGCATTGTTGCTGTTATTTCCGTTCAGGTACTTGGAGTGTGACGACGTGATAGCGAAAGTGGCGACTTTCCCCAAGATATGTACAACTAAAGACCGGTGACGTGAATGTTCAGGAAGCGACAGGAAGATCACGGTTGACGGAGTAGTCCCTGTAAAGGGCAGAGTGACGATAAAGATATGTGCCTCGCGAAACATGGCAGTGCTTCACAGTGGGCTTTGTACGGATCGCTGCGGACCAGCCTAAGGAACGTCACCAGAGCACGTCCGCAAGTGACGCATAACAGCCCCATGCTAAGACAAGATGAACCGCCGGCCTTACGTACCAAGACCTACGTACCAAGCCACTACAAGCCTGTCGTTGGCGCCGCGAGGCCGAAAAGTTGCAGAATTGTAAGAGCAAGTGACGCGAATAGCATCATTCCATTGTGGCCTAGCAGCGTTAGCTTGGAACTGACTAGCGACCGGCTGCCGCGGCATCCAAGTCAATGACAGCATAGACAAAACCGGGTTTGTGGCACCAGAGTGCCGCGTGCGAACTGCGATGGCATCGGTTTTCAGCGCTGAAACGTGCGACTGGAACGCCTCATGAAGCAATCCGCATTTAGAAATCGCGAGCGTCAAGAGGAATGGGAAGGCATCCAGTCGTCGTTGTGCAACGGATGCGGTTCCGGAACGCGGTGCCGAACGATAGCCGGATGCTGGGTGCTGGGTGCTGGGAACAGACTCGCTTACCTCCATGCTTGGCGATCGTCTTCTGGATGCATCTTGTTCCGCACTGCCACACCTCTTGTCTCCCAGCCTCGCCGAGGTCGACGACTTTGAGATCCTTTGGAATCCCGCCGTAAGGCGAAGCTCCCTCAACGGCCGCCTGCAGAGTCGACTTGAACAAGGATTCAGTCTCGACCCATGGCATCGTCGTGTCGTTTTCAGCGTGCATAAACACTATCTGAAGGCCTGAGCATGTACCTGGAATGTTGGTCAGTATGTTCTGGCTTGATTCCGTTTGATCCGCATTCGGGTGGACGCATGTTTGACATACGCGCAAGTTCCGCAAGACGATCGTCGCTCTGCCACGTATCCTTCATCTTGCTACTGAACCACCTTTGCAGGGCTGACGATAATTTGATGGGCGCGAGAACGGGCACAATGCCTCCTATCGAGTACGACGCAAATGCCCCTCCTGCGTTTGTGAAAGCTGCACATAAAACCAGCCCTTTGAACTCTATGCCGATCTTCGCATACTGGTGCGCAATGCCTGCAACCACAGCCGTACCCAGGGAATGGCCCAGAAGGACGATGCGATCCGGCGATATCTTTGCAGTGTTCAGTGCCCAGTCTATGACCGCTTGCGCATCGCTCAACAAACCCCTCTCGGACGGTGTCCCTGAAGAACTGCCAAAACCACGATAATCAAACGCCAAGACGAACATCTTTCCCGAGGCTCCTGATGAATACGATCTGTACTCCTCAGTTCGCCTTTGCTGAGCTATAGTCGCGCTGTTGCCGTGGAAATATACAAGCAGCCGCGCTTCCGGATCGCTTTGCAATAGTCTGAAGGCTAGCTTGTCTTCAATTTTGTCTACACTGGATGGCTCAGCGATGAAATCCTCTAGATGCTTAGCATAGACGCCCAGGGGCGCAATAAGCCACGTGAATAGCTGTTCACTGTCGCTTGTCGCGATGCGGAAGGGTGCGACCTGGTTCTCTGACGGTATGAGCATCAGTTCCGCACTTCGTTTCAATTTTCCAACATACTCAGAAATCCAGCTCTTTCAGGTTCCATCAGCCATTTTCCAGGGAAGAAGGTGACCCAATGCAAATACAGCATCTCTGTGACCTGTCAGCCGCCAGCCAATCACCGGTGGACCACACTCACGCTTCTGCACCCATGGTATGCAGCAAAGCAGGGTCGCCGGTATCCATATCGTGCTCACGAAGGAGAAAGCAATTCCGATGGCGGCGAAAGCGCTCATTGCAGCTGGGTGTTGCGGAAGAGATGCTCGTGTGAGACTTGGGCGTTCGACTTGATGCACGTGGCGCGTGCGCTAGATACCGAAGCCTCGGCGGCCGCGCATGGGGAGCTTCCCGCTCCAACAATCCTCCAACTCTGGCTGTGTTCGATGGTACCTTAGGGATGATGGCATTGCTGCGCGCAATCCGAGTCGATGGCTAAATCTGGATCACGAGACCCACTGATTTATGGAAGACATTCGATTGCTCGGATAATATCTTCCAAGGTAACACGTGCGCCAACTGTAGCACTTGTGTAATGGCAGACGAGTCATACCCTATGGAGCGTTTAGATGGAGATAACAACAGCGATGATAGACTTGACTGGTTGCTTCCTTGCGTTCAAAGCCTATTCTGACCTTCATTACGAGCTGCGCGAGCCCGTATCGATGTTGCCTGACGCAGATGCAGGCCCATTACAAAGCATTCCGGAAATACGACCAGCAGCATCAGCGCACAACACGTCACTTGGTAAGCTTAAAAATCAGACCGTGGGTACTACGCTTCCAGCATCCAGAAGTGTCACAACCTCCGTGGCTACGATCACGTATTGGCCATGTCTGAACTCAAAGCCTATCCCGGATCATGTCATTGCGGCGACGTGCAGTACCAAGTCAAGCTCAAATTTCCGTCCACACACAACAACCAAACCGAATCCGTTCGCATCTACAAGTGCAATTGCTCGACATGTCAGAAGATGGGTTACTTCCACTTGCGCCCCATCAACCCTACTGAGCACTACATTCTCATATCACCAAACCCGGAAGATCTTGGCGACTATCGCTGCTTCGAGAAAAAGCACGGGTGGTATTTCTGCAAGAACTGCGGCGTGCGCGTCTTGGGCCTGGGCGGATCCTGGGAGCAAGTCGAGCTCGATGTCGAGAAGTGGGCCGATCCGACGAAGGGATCCGAAAAGGAGAACCTGCAGACAGTGTGGAGAACAATAGGTCCATCAGACCCGAAACCATACTACTTGAGTGTCAATGCAGTCACACTCGAGCCGACCGAGGACACTGATTTGAGGAAGTGGCACGAGAATGGATGGATTTCCTACTGTGAGAGTCGAAGGGATGACGGTACACCTACGCGTTTCGGTAGGCCGCACGAGGGAGGAATGTATTGACGGAAAGCAATTTGGTATTCGCTATTATCACTAGGTCATGCGTTCATGTGGGGAAAAAAGGTTGCAGATACAAGTCGTTGAAAGAATGGGTTGATTTGGTACGAAATGAAGACCCCTGGACCTATGAGATTGCGGTGCATAGCTCAACGACCATCCCGGAAGTACACGTCGTCAAAATCTTCTGGGTGGGGTAACCCGCCATACGTGCGAGACCGATACTGTGTGCATGTCTGGTTCTCTGCAATATTGGTGTCCTTGTGCTGACCCCAAACATTCTCCAAGTAAGCGTAGTAAGATGTTAGCTGTTGGTCATCTGGGATATTACCATGAGATGCGTCACCCCTTGTGTACTGCTCCTGTGGTGGACTCACGTCACTTGCTCCAGGTCGTGAGTATATGCTTGGCGACGGAGGTGAGTACGCATAATTCAGATGCGAGTCGGGGTCGTAGTCCCTCGCTTGTGGCGGTGGGGGTGCTGCTGGAAGATATGAGCGATGGGCAAAGTCTTTATTTGTTTCGGTGTAGATTGGGCGACCACCGATGGTGTGCTCCTTGTCTGAAGCAGAGGATAGGATTTGGTTGTCATTATCTGGAACCTTCGACTTGAACACACTCTTCACACGGTCCCAAAAAGACACTTTGGCCGGGCTTGGTGATTCATTAGGGTCGCCTAACTCTGCATCCCGATCGGGAGGCGTCCCATAGCATGAATTTTGGGCCAGTCCGCGACTCTTAACCATGTCTGGAGAAACTCGCTTGAGCTCACCGTTCTTGTACTTCTCAATTTGTCTCTCGTTATCCTGACAGGTATGGCACTTACCGCGAATCCGCTGGTAAATAGCATAAACCATCAGGCTGAGTAGAAGTAGAACCATGAAAATAATGGCCGCTAGACTGAGGCTGGCCATACGATCGTTCCAAGCTTTATGATCAGACTTGAGTTGGTGCTCGGCAGCCGCAGTATTCGAAGGAAATGCCGACATGGTTGTCATCGACGACTGCGCTGACGACGTGAGCATTATAGACGAGGTTACATCTGAGCGAGAGATAGACGCTGCCGTTCCGCTCCGGAACAGTGTAGTACTGGTAGGCAAAGTCGGACTAGCAACAGTTAGCGTAGCCAGAGAAGAGAGATCGACTGTCAAAGATTTGACCATTGAGGGATAGAGCGTGACATAGTTTATCTCGGTGACAATGATCAGTCCTCCAGAGTATGCGGTGTTTGAACCTGTCATGTTGGGCTGTAGATTTTATATGAAGTTACCAGGGTAGACTGAGTGTGCAAAGATGTTGGTACGCCAGGAAATTTGTCATGTTCAAATGTTTGCTCAAGTGAGAATTATGAGGAATACTATTATACTTTGACGGTCGATATATGGCTTTGTACAGTGACCCTACTCTGAGAGATGTTGGTACACAATGTGTATTTGATACTAACAGAGTTAATGTAGTCTGACTGTACTTCCTTCATCTACAATCCATGTGTACAATGCGCACTGTGTGCTGTTGTAATATCATCACGAGAAATCGATTACCATGACTCAGGCACGACTGGCATTTTTCTTCTTTTTTTTGATGGGTCTGACTATCGAGAAGGAAGGCATGTGGATACAGTCATATGTATCGAGTTGCATTATACGAATGCAATGTCAATCATGGTTGCTTCAGCTCTTCCAAGTTGTACGCGATAAACTACATTGGATGTCACGTACATGTGGGTGAGAAGCCACAGAGGTTAAAACAAAACAAGAGATGTGCAAATGGATTCATTAATATTACACGTCGCATACGGCGCTAAAACCATTACGAGTCGGACATGACGCCTACAAATTCGCAACTTCATCTCCTCAGCTATCTAAATATGCCTTGATGGGCATCAGGATATACTCGTCCCTCATCTCCCTAAAAGCGTCTACATGATTATAGAACACGATTGCCAGCAATATTACACTGACAGGCAGAACAAGCATCAGCACACAATACTGCACCATGCCCCACCAGGCATTTTCCAAGTATTGTCGCATTGCTTTCTCGTCCTTCAGCCTCGGAAACGGCTCCTTGAAGACTTGGCGGTCCAGGAATTTGCACAATGGGTCCCACGTCATCGTATCTGGGTCGACTTCAAGTAGTTGATCTCTGGGCACAATGGTCCGTACAGTGTTGTAATGGTTTTCGTAAGCGGCCTTCGATCCTGGTCCACCGTACGTGTTTCCATTATGCGCTTTGAAGATAGAATGCATGAGTTTTATCAATGGCGCCATTTGGGTGACGTTGAAGTATCTCGCCATTGCGAATAAGCGCCACGTACACAAGCACCAAATGCTGTCCTGCATGCTTGCTTCCCAACTCGCATAGCCCCGCGTCGTTAAAATGACCTTCGCGTCCGGATATGCCTCAATCAGCTCTCTCGCAAATACACATCCTGGAACGTCCATAACGACATCGTATTCGCCAAGAAGCTTGTCGAACTCGGCTTTTCCATATGGTGCTTGATTGCGCAAGCTAACCGGACGGTCTTTTGGTGCGACCAGAGTCACGTTGATGCCTTCTTGCCAGAGCGATAGATCCTTTGGTTTCATCAGAACTTCACGCATTTGATGCGGTGTGTAACCCAATTTGCGTAGGGCGACGGAGACGGAAGTGGTTCCTGTGCGGCACATGCCGAGGACAAGAATACGCATCGGTTTCTTGCGTGTACGCTCGTCGCGATCGATGAGACGGCCAGGAAGACTGAGCACCATTGCGAATGTCCTTCTTTGTGATTGTGAGAGATGGTGGAATGCGCAAGCGTTGTGATGTGGACGACGAAGGTCTCGAAGGCGAGATGTGAAATATGGTTACGGATTAGGCTAATTAACGGCTGTACAGGCCCGACAACGCGAACCATTGCCTCGGGCGCGATTGCTCTGTAATGGGATAGCCTCATTTTTAGCGAAAGATGTGCTATACTAGCGCATCATCGCAGCATGTGGGAGTATCGAGATATGGACGATGCTTGTCGAGAGCGGTTGACGGTGTGCGAAGGGGTGTACAGGTACGCTGACAAGCGGGTTGATGGAATCCCAGCAAGTGTGTTCCTCATGTGGACTAGAAATGTGCTTTGCACTATTTGTGTAGTGGTCAAGTTGATAGTGGTCTCGGAAGTTCGTCTATACGCCAGACGAGTCGACGTCTAGTTGGAGTTGGCCTGTCGTTGAGCTTTCTGCATCAACTCGTGCTCCCATTCTTGGATGAAGTTGCCGGTAAGATTATGCATCTCCATTGTGTACACAGACTGGGGATCCTCTAAAAATTTGAGCTCATAGCCTTTGTTTGCCCATATTGCTGCCGGCTCCCAGTCCTTAACTCGCGCGTGACAGATAGCGGCTATTCTGTAAGCTTTGGCATAATAATCGGCAAGGCCCTCTTCGTGCACAAGCTCTGCAAGTTTGAGACTGGCTCTGGCATTTTTGCGAGCTTGTTGCGTTGCCTTCTTTGTCTTTGGCGAAGTAAGTGTTAGTTGGGGCTCAAAGTCGACAAAGGCTTTACTGATCGTTGTACGGCGATCATCGCTGGCTTCCATTGCAGCATGTTCCTGGGCACAGGCCTCGCAGGTGCACTTGAAGCCGTAGCGGTCGAGATGCTTTTGCCGTTGTTCCTGGGTCAAAAGAAGTGGTATGTATGACACAAAGATTTCGTCGCCTTTTGCGATTCGTCGGGTTGCATAGACGATGCGTTTGTTCAGGGTTTGACTCCAGTAGTAGCTGGCGTTTGGCCGACAAGAGTGGTTGATCCGGGCGATCTTGGGGAAGAGGCCTATTTCGGTGCCTGAGTTGTATGCGTTGGTCCGGAAGATGATACCAAGCTTGTCCATTGTTTTCTTTTCATGCGCTGTGGCATGATAGGTAAGAGACATTATTTCTTCTTGCTGTGGCGCTGGCAGGGTCTCAAATTCGGCACGAACTAGTTCTGCGACCGCAACCATGGGATAGCCAGAGCCTTTCACAAATTCTGGAGGTACTATTTTTATGGCTGGTGTTTCTCGCATGACAATGTCACCAACATCCAGATCATGTGCTGCAAAGACGCCGAGGCCTTTGCCGTCGCTGTTGAAGACTTTGTAGGTTTCTGGCGGCCCTGTACAGACGCGGATCGGCCATACTGGGTTATTGCACGTTGTGGAATGAGATCTGGCATTTGAAAGTAGCGAACAAAGAACGAAGAGTGTGGGGGCGAGCATAGTAGTGTGCAAAATCAAAGAAATGTTGGAGAGGTCTTAGGAAGTCGCTACCATTTGATGCTTTTCAATGTCCGGTAGGAACCATTGAGAACTGGATGAAACGCGTTTCAGCCCGCAAGTGTCGCATCACAGCAACTCTGACATTCAGCGCTTGAGCAGGTGCTCAGGAGATCGAACATTAAATACCCTTCACTTGAGCTAGACTGCGCTGGAGGTATTTTACGAATCTCCGAGGGACGTCAAGTGTTGCAAGACGCGTGCATGTTCGCGAAGAAGATGCTGTGAGGATGCCGAAAAGAGCCGAAATCGATGCCGACGCGACTGCCAATGCTTCGGCCCTTCCCCAACCACGACATCTTTCCCCCGCGCTGGTGGGGCAGGACGGATTGCCATCACGGCAGTGTCAAGTGCGATGGACCATTCCTTGAAAAGGAGAACATTTCGTGCCTTCTCTTCCTTATCCATTACGATTTTCCGTGGTGATAGGTGAGACGCGCCCACTACTGCGACGTCAGTTAGAAGAAGTGTAGCGAACAGGGAAATGGTGTAAGTGTACACGGCATCACAATGCGCTACCAAGGATGCTGATCTGCTAGTTACACGGCGTCGTTCGCCTTTTTCGAGGCATTGTGGGAATATGGCGTCTCCAACGTTTTCGTGAACCTTGGAAGCGACCATCCCTCGATCATGGAAGCCATTGTCAAAGGCCAAAATGAGAAGAATAGCCAGTTTCCCAGAATTATCACGTGTCCCAATGAGGTACGAACGACACCTTGAGAACGGATCAATGACCGCTGACCTCCACAGATGGTCGCACTCTCCATGGCGGATGGCTACGCGCGATTGACTGGGAAACCTCAATGCGTCATCGTACACGTTGATGTGGGCACTCAAGGGCTCGGAGCTGCTGTGCACAATGCCTCGTGCGGTCGCGCGCCTGTCCTTATATTCGCTGGATTGTCGCCTTTCACGATCGAAGGGGAGATGCGCGGAAGCCGAACCGAGTACATTCACTGGATACAAGATGTGCCAGACCAGAAGCAGATTGTGGCTCAATACTGCCGTTATACCGGCGAGATCAAGTCAGGCAAGAACGTCAAGGTTCGTAGCGGGGATCGACTTGAACTGAGCCAGAGGCTGATATTATGGTAGCAAATGGTCAATCGAGCACTCTCGTTTGCCATGAGCGACCCAAAAGGTCCCGTCTATCTTTACGGCGCACGTGAGCCCATGGAGGAGGATCTGACCCCATACAAGCTGGAACTTGAATACTGGCAACCCGTCGAACCCGCGGCTCTCCCGCCCAGCGGAGTCAAAACCATCGCCGAAGCCCTAGTACACGCACAGGAGCCACTAGTCATCGCAGGATACACAGGAAGAAACCATGCGGCCGTTGAGCAACTCGTCCAATTAGCGGACAATGTCAAGGGGTTGCGTGTGCTGGATACTGGTGGAAGCGACATGTGCTTCCCAGCGAACCACCCAGCATGGCTAGGTCTTCGGTACGGCAATGACCCTAGCATCAAATCTGCTGATGTCATTCTGGTCATCGACTGCGACGTACCTTGGATCAATACGCAATGCCATCCGAAAGACACGGCCAAAATCTTTCACGTAGATGTTGATCCACTGAAGCAGCAAATGCCCGTCTTCTATCTAAACGCTATAAAGAGGTATCGAGCGGATTCGTGTACGTCTCTTAGCCAGCTTAACGGATACCTCGAATCGCATCTCAAAGAACAGCTGTCAAGCCAGATGTTTGTACAGCGATGGTCTGCCTTGCAAGAGTCGCATAAACAGAAACTTGAGGCAATCGCACGCGAAGCCAAGCTCGACGACCAGGGACATTTTGCAACTCCTTACCTTTGCTCTCAGCTGAAGAAACTGTGTCCTAACGACACTATCTGGGCTATAGAGGCAGTTACGCAGACGAGCTTTGTCGCAGATCAAATTCAGGCTACACTTCCGGGCTCGTGGATCAATTGTGGAGGAGGCGGCCTCGGTTGGAGCGGTGGCGGTGCACTGGGTATCAAGCTTGCGACCGACACTGCAGGTAAAAAGCAATTCGTCTGCCAGATTGTGGGCGATGGGACATACCTCTTCTCTGTACCAGGCTCTGTATACTGGATCTCACAGCGCTACAAAATTCCGATCCTCACCATTGTTTTAAACAACAAGGGTTGGAATGCGCCGCGTAGGTCCATGCTGCTTGTTCATCCGGATGGTGAAGGCTCAAAAGTGAGCAATGAAGAGCTCAACATTAGTTTCGCGCCCACGCCAGACTATTCGGGCATAGCAAAAGCAGCGTCCGGCGGTGAGATTTGGGCAGCACATGCAAGCAACGCAGAAGAGTTGGGCAAGCTGCTGCCGGAAGCGATACAATCAGTACTCGGTGGTCGATCGGCGGTATTGGACGCGCATCTCGAAGGCCCAGAAGGAAAATACGGTGGTGGTAAGGGACGACTGGGATGATGTAAATGGATTGAAAAATGACCTTTGCAGCTGGTTACATGTAAGCACATGATTCTCATTACAGCCACTGGTTTCCATTGTCCAGACTACGATATGATGCCTCCCTAGAACCATGCTCGACAATGCTATCTACGTTGTAGTAAAAACATCGAAGTCTGCGACCGGCGCTCCACTTTGCTCAACCCCACCGCCCGGTATGTATATCTTTCTACCGACTCCTACCGCGTAGGTGCCGTGTCTCGGAAGCTTCATCTTCTCAAAACTCTCCCACGTATTTTTCGCTGTGTCATACGCCTCAACCTCGCCGAACACACCGCTGGCAGTGGATGTGTCGCCCTCCCCCCCAAACGTAAATACCTTGTGTCCCACCACTCCAGCAGCAATACCACCCCTTGCTGTCGGCATCCGGGCGTCACTGATTGCCCATCCTGCTTCCAAGTCGCACAGATCAAGCACAAACACCGTGTCCTTGTTGTTTTCCTGTCCGTTGTTCCTTCCGCCCAAGACATACATTTTCGACTCCACCACGGCACCACCAGCATGATCTCTTGCTTCTGGCAATTTGCTCGCACCCTCGGGTACATGGAGCCAAATGTTTTTCTCTGTATCAAAGACTGAAACCAGGTCAACGCTGGTTTGTGTGTGGTTGCCGTAGAACTCGAGCTCGGTGATACCGCCGGCCATGTAGATTTTGCGATTGAAGATGCCTACAGCGGCACTTCCGCGTCCCTGGGCTCCGAGTGAATCATGCGATATGTCAGACCATGTATCCTCGGAAGGGTCGTACACCCATGAGTCGGTGGCTCCACGCCATGCACGACCACGATGGTCGCTAGAGTCTGTCAAGCCACCTAGCACGTATATCTTTCCATCTACTACTGCTGCGTTGATATGGTTCAGCGGCTTGGGTATTGGGGCACCGAGTGACCATGTATCAGAGGTGATGTTGTAGAACTGCATCAACGATGTAGTAGCAAAGGGTGGGACTAGAGTGGGATCGTCGAGGGGGATGATGCCGCCGATGATGGCGATGGTTGAGGGTGGTAGAAACAATGTGGTGTGTTCTTGACGAGGAGATGGGATGGAGCTTAGGGTGGTCCATGTTGGGACGCGTGGGTTTGGGAGGGCGAAGATGGGGGTGCAGAGGGCGACGAGGAGCATGGATAGGCCGGACATTGTTGGAGGTTGCGAGGGCACTTGTGGAGCTAGACGGATACAAAAGGAGTATGTTTAGGGTATGATGGGATATTACGGCAGTGGGAAGCTCAACCTTATACTTTGTTGATATGAAGACCTTGATCGCACAGCCACAAGACAGGCATGGTATTCCCGTTGTTTTGGTCCGACCAAGACGTGTCGTCCATAGTGCAGTGTGACGGTCATGGCTACTACCAGCAGTGCTACAGAGCAAAGAAGCCGCATACCAACAAGACTGCCTTGAGTGGCACAGCTTCGCCAAGCATCGGAGATGGGCCTTTTCCGTCTCCTCCGCGTGGTGGGAGAATCTTGTCCGACTGCGCGCGAGGTCCTTGGGATCTCACATCAGCAGACCCCGCCGACTTTGGCTTTTCGACCTTGTCCGACCTCTCTTCTCCGGCTTGCACGACGGCAGAGGGCCGAGGGTGTGTATGGACTACCACCGACGGGTAGGGCAGAGGAGAAGAGGGGTCCTTCCTGTCTGGTGCTAGTGTGGTGGAGTAGAAGGGGATGTGCCAGCAATCCTGGTCTTCACCGCTACAAGGACCTAGCTAAGCGAGGCGATGCATCATCATGGAGCGAGTGTTGAGTGTTGAGTGTTGGCTGCATCCACGATTCACCCACCCACGCGCCGCACTGCCATCGCTACACCCGTTCTACGCCTCTCCTCCTGCGCGACTCACACCTGCATGCTCCGACCAAGCCCATGAGTACTTGACGTAGTCACGCGCCATACTTGGGCACGCCTCAGCGCTGGAAAGCCCACACGAGCGTGGACAGCTTGGAGCTACAATCACATGCCATCCCTGGCAGCAGCAGCAGCAGCAGCAGCAGCAGCGCAGACAACAACGACAACACCATGACGGGCGATTCGCAGACGCTCGACCAGATAGTCAAGGGCGCGCCGGCACCGCATACGTCAGTGCATGCAGTTGCAGCGACGGCGTCTCCAGCGTACTTGGCCACGCTCGTCGACACGTCGCGCCATGCCAACGACGGCACAGCAGCAGTCAAGCACCCGCGAAACGCGTCCATCACCGACCCCACGTCGCTCCTTCCAAGCGCGCCGCCGCAAATCTACCTCAACCTCCTCATCCTCGAAGCGTCCCTGCGCTCCCAGTACCTCACGCTGCGCGCCCGGCGACGGCAGAACACGTTCGTGCTGACGCTGCTCTTCTTCTACCTCGTCATCTTCTTCGACCTCATCTTCCTGCGGCCGCGCGAAGATGGCAAGGGCCGTGGGGGCAGCCAGTACTGGATGGTGGACATGCTGCAGAAAGTGTGCTTCATCACCGGCGTCGTGACGGCCCTGCTGTTTTGGGCCACAGGCCAGTGGGAGCGCGGGGTGCGGTGGCCGCGGCGCTGGGTCGGCGTCGCCAACCGGGGGCTGAGGGGCATCAATGCCAAAATCGTCGTCATCCGTGGGCCGTGGTACCGCGAGCTGTTCGAATGGCTCCTGTTCTTGCGCCCCTTCTCCGGCGGCCTGTGGGGCGGCGAGCAGGGCGGCAGCTCATACCACTTCATCAACGTCTCGCAGGAGAAGTCGCATGGCCTCGATGGCGGCGGTGGCCGTCCGCGTCACAGCATAGTCCAGGACGGCAAGGAGTATGCCGAAGAAGATATTGCCCCTGGCGGTGATTACATCAAACTGCTCCTCCTGCCTAAGCCCTTTACCCCCGACTTCCGACAGAACTGGGAAACATATCGCGCCGAGTACTGGGACAAGGAGAACGAACGACGTGCCGAACTCCGCACCAGTGTCCGCGCCAGGCAGCGCACCATGGCAAGGCAAGAGGGCGGCTGGCTGTGGTGGAGCGGCTGGAGGGGATGGAAGCGTGCACGCGGCTTCACCAGCCGCTCGGGCGACATCGAGAAGAGCGGGCATCACCATGGACACAGTCACAGTCTGTCACACAACGCCTCGAGAAAACGCCGGCCCAGCATACTGCAGCAGGCACAACGGGGGAGAGACGCAAGCCATTCAAGAAGCTCGTCGCGCAGCATCACACCAACTCCAGACCTAGACGACCGCCTGCGCCCAGCCGAAGCCCGCGAACGACGCTGGAGCAATAGTACCACGGGCTCTACCACCACGCTGTCGACGTCGCGTCAAAACTCTCTCCGCTCTGCCAAACTCGCTCAAGGAACTGCTCAAACAGCCCGAAGACCACAATTGCCAAGTTCAAATTCACGACCAAGCACGAGTGAGAGTAATCTTCCCTGGCAGAGCAAGAGGGCGAGCATGCTCAGCAACGCTGAAAGCATGACGGAGGGCGACGATGAGGCCGAGGGAGATGACATGCGTCCGCCGGCCCAAACCCACGTCCAACGACGAGTGAGTCGGGAAAGTAGTGGTGGGAGGGCAGAGAGCGCATAACCATTTTTGCTCCTTGTATTCCATTAGCTATTGAGTGTATATTTATCGAATGATACCCAGCAATCTTCATGGAAGCACACTAGAAGCATGCAATGTTCCCGTCGTTTTGACGATCGAATCAGCGCCGTTGACTCTTCGGCGTTCCTAAGGTAAGCCCTAACTCGGTTTGACATTGAAAGTCCACTCATAAGCATGTAAGTGAAACATACCAAGCTCCCGGAAACCGCCCATATCAGTAAGCAAGCTTACATTGCCAGGAACAGCCTGCACAAATAGCCGTAGCGTTACAAGGCCGGATGAGAAAGCGTGAATTTCGTCGATGCAATATTCCATACATGTACTTGTTCTAAACCGTCCTATATTTAACCACACCTTCTTTGGCATTCACGATCCGCAAACATTAAAGTATTCAATCCGAACTGCGCCTCTTACACACTTCGTGCGCTGTGACATATGCAAACACGTCATGAACAGGCAGTGCCCTTGGTAATTGTAGAGCACTTGCAGACAGGCCCACCATGTTCGTCGCGTCTACATGAAGGCGCGAACTTGATGGCAAATCTTGGCTTTTGTGTATAGTCTCCCAGAAGATCCTGTGGAATGGTTATGGTGATTTCCCTCCAATGGACAAGTAGCAATGGCTTCATTTCGGGCGCATGGCAGGATGGGTACTTCGGCGCCGAAACGTACACACGCCAACTGCTCCTGGCCAACTTACCGGACACTATAGATGGATGTAAGACGGCTGTGTCCTTGTCAGATATAAGACAAGCAATGCGCGCTCTGCTATATCGTATATCGGGGGTGCCTACACGACTATCATTAACCACGCTCATTATCTAAGCGACTCACCATGGGCGTTTGCCGTTCTTTCAAACCTCAAGGTGCGCTTCACCTGTTGTGGAACATCGCTCTACTTGGTTCTCTTCTCTCTGGAGCTGCAGCCCATAATGATTCTGCTAAACTGCGAGAGTGCTTGAGCAGCTCCAGCATTCTGGCTTCCTTAACAACCTTTTCGGACGCCACAAACTGGCAGACGATTACCTCTCCCTGGGCTCTACGATTCAGACCTGAGCCAGCCGCTATTGTCGTCCCTCGCACCAAGGACGAGGTCGCTGTCGCATTGGCATGCGCTGTCGATGCGGGTGTCAAAGTGTCCGCTCTGAACGGAGGACACTCCTACGGAGCATATGGTCTCGGTGGCGTGGATGGAGCACTCGTGATTAACATGGAGCGCTTCACTGAGACCACTTTCGACAAGGCGACTCGTCTTTTCACGTGTGTAACTTCCAGGTCAGTGTCCAGATGCGTTATGCTGACAATAATAGCTATGGTGGAGGAAGCCGAGTTGGAACCAGCTGCAACATGGCTCTGGGAGAACCACGGGCGCCACTTCCCCCACGTCCGTGCTAACTGGGTCGGTCTTTCGGGCTCTTCAATCGGGGAGCGGCTTTGGAACAACAAGTCGTTTCCTCGGTACTCCTATGGACAATCTTGACAGCGTTGAAGTGATGCTGTACAATGGCACCGTCGTGACTGCTTCTCGTACGGAAAACCCTGACCTATTCTTCGCTGTCCAGGGTGCTGGCTCGTCCTACGGTATAATTCTGTCTCTGACGACTCGCACATGGAAACCAGAGTTCGATATAGTCACCAACTTCACAATCTCACTTGGTGCGGTGGATCTTGACACAGGCGCCCAGGCCCTTATTGATATCCAGGACTGGGCCATGACAAAAGCCCCTGATACGTTCGCCTTGCGATGGCAACTTGCGGGCGAATGGAACGGTAGCGGTTACTTCTACGGCAACCCTGATGAATTCGATACACTGTTTGCTGGTCTCGTCAAACGCTTGCCAAATACAACCACGACCACGGTGCGAACGGCGGATTTCTGGGCCATGGAGAACTTTGCCGTTCCACAGCTCAACGGTACTGTCGACGCCTTCCCTCCACGCAGCATGTACCTACAAGCTCTGATCCTACGTAACGACCAGCCTTTCACCTTCGAGTCTGCCAAAGCGCTTTACCAGTACACTACGCTTGCCTTTAACCGTACTGATTTGACCGAGTTTGGCTTCCTGGACCTTTGGGGCGGCGTTTCTAGGGATGTTGACGACACAAAGCAAGCAATGGCGTACTCCAACAACCAGTGGCTCATCCGATGGGAAGGGCGTCTTGCAAATGGTCTAACCCAGTGGCCCGCTGACGGCATTGAATATATGCAAGCTGGTTTCAGACCTTTCCAGGAGCAGCTGAAGAAGGAGGGAGTACCGCTGAGGGGGTTCGTGAATTACAGAGATACCGAGCTTACTGTGGAGGAATGGAGTGTGCGGCTTTATGGGAACAACTTTGCGAAGATGAAGAAGATTAAGTCAGAGTTGGATCCGCATGGCGTGTTCACAACACATGCGCAGAGCATCCCCTCATTGTAGGGATTCGTAGTGTAGACTCGCGCAGTCATTACCTTTTGAGGCATTATATTCTATCTTCAAACCGAGTAATAATGCCCTAGCAGTACGCCATTTAGTCTGGTGTAGAATAATCAAGGAGCCAATATGCTCAATCTTTGAAAAGTCGCTCAATCTGCTAAGAACTGCAAACGTGGCTAGATTACAAACAGAATGCGATGGTCGCAAAATCTACGTCAACTAGCCTAAAGCTACTCTAACTTAATATTAGTCTGCTAAGTTACTATAGACTTACTTAAAGTATAGTATAGATAACTAGTTGTTAGCAATCCTCTTATATAATATAATTTACTACTAAGTAATCTATCTTACTAAGTAACCTGAAATTTCTTAATATAAGAAACTTTAGTTATATATTCTTAATTTTATTGCTATCTATAAAGAAGTCTATATTTATTATACTTATATCTAAGTTAGAAAATACTTCTAACGTAGTTTATAAGTAACTTAGCTACTTAAGTAACATAGCTATCTTACTCTACTAAAACGCCTATATAGTAATAATATATAATATCTTAATAATACTAAGCTTAAAAGATCTATACTAAAGAAGATATATAGCTTACTATCTCTAATATTTAATTAAAGTAACGTAAATAATTATTAAGCTAGCTATGTTATTAAGCTAGCTACTTTTTCTTAGTATTATAAATATTATATATAAACTATAATGCTATCTTAAAATAACTCTAACTTATTATATAAAGAAAGTAAAATTAATCTTATTTTTTAGGCTTATAACTTAGGCTAATTTAAGAGCCTATAACGCGCTGCTACTACCTTTAGCATATAATATTAGTAGCTCTCTAATTAGCTTTATAGAATTCTAAATTAAGCTTAAGCACTACTAAACTATTAGAAACTCTCTTTTATAGAAGAGCAAACTATTATATAATATATTCTTAACTTAGATATAAAAGAATTTACTCTCTAACTTTATAAGATAGTAGATATAGCTAATAAGCTATTAGCTGCATATAGTAAGATACTTATTAGTAAGAACTAGCCTAAGCAGTTTATATCTTATATAGAGAAGCTTAAGATAGCTTTTAATTAAGTAAAGAATTGCTAAAGAATACTCTAGAAAGATCTAGAGATTATTAGTACCTAGTTTAAGCTTATATAAGAGATAAAAGCTAAGTATAAAATTATAGATAATAATATCTATAACTTTAATAAGATAAGCTTCTAGATAAGCATTATTAGCTTAATAAAAGTAGTTACTAGCTTAGAGTATTATATAAAGCTAAATATAATTTAGCTAAATAATTATAAGTAAGTTATAGTTATCTAAAGTATCTATACTACTAAGTATATAACTTTACTCTTTATTATCTATAACGTATTTTATAACTAAAGCGTATATCTAACTAAGTTATATACTTTATCTTACTAAAACGCCTGCGTAGCAGTAACGCATAATATCTTAATAACGCTAGGCTTAAAATTCCTATACTAAAGTAGATATATAGATTACTATTCTTAATATATAAAATTAGTAAATTTAGAGTATTAGACGCGCTATAGCTATCTATAATATCTCTAAAATAACTATCTAAGACTATTATAATAAAAAGTATTCTTAATATAACTATAAACTAAATATAAAGCGCCTAATAAAACTAAAAGAAGAAGTAATTATAGAGCGTATACTTAAGTATTCTACATATAGTCTACTTATCTTAAAGGCTAATATATAAGATATAGCTAATAGACTGCTTAGAGAGCGCGCTGGCAAGCCTATTAGTAAGAACTAGGTTAATAACTTTATTAAGCGTACTTCTAAGCTATATAAGCGCTAGAGCTATCTATATAATTACTAGTAAGCTATCTATAAGAATCTAGCAGTTATCTAGTCTTAGTTTACGCTAGTTTAAGATATAAAGAAGAAGTATAGAGTTATAGATAAGAATATATATAACTTTAATAAGTCTAGCTTCTTAATAAGTAAGATATTCTCTTAGCTTATAATAATAAGTTTAGAGAAGCTTAAGAAGGTAAAGAAGCTCTAGCTTAGTAATTATAAGTAAGTTATGCTAGTATAAAGCGTTAGTATAATAGAGAAGATAATTCTACTTTTTCTTATCTTTATAAGTAAAGTTCTTATCTTAAACTAATTTTATAACCTTCTATATAACTAAGTTATCTAAGTTAGCTCTACTAGCTAGATAAATAATAATCTAGCATTTACTTAGCTTAAATACTTTAACTCTTATACGTATTCTATTAAAGTATATAAGCTACTTATTATTAATAGCTATAAAAGCTATTACGTAGTAGAATTCTAGAAATACTATAAAGAGAAGAAGATTATTACTCTCTATATACTTACGTACTTATTTTATCTACTATAGCTACTTAATATTACTTATTTGCTTACTATTAAAGCGCATATATAATAATAGTATCTTAGTCTTAGCATGCAGTTATATCTACTATATTAATAAAGAAACTTTTTTACTAGCCTTTAAAGCTGCTTTTAAGAAGACGTTTATAGTAGAGAATATTTATATAGAGTTTTAAGATACTAGCTTAGTCCTTATATAATCTAGAAGTAGTAATTATTAAAGCTTAATATATGCTTCCTATACTCTACTATTAATAACCTATTAAGAATAGTGCCTAGTAGGCAAAGATACTATATAATGCTTATAAGATAGAGATATAGAGTATGCTTATTTAATAGAGAGTATAAAACTATATAAGTTCTATAGTAAGGTTAATAGATAAAAAGATTATATAGCTAAGTAAAGGCGCTTAGCAGATAGTATATAATATAGTATTAATATAGAAAGAAATAAGCTACTTTTAAGATGCTATAGAAGTAATAATAAAGTATAAAGTACGTAAATAATAATATATATAAGTAGAGAAGATCTTAATAGTTAAGAAAGTATTAGACTTAATTACTATAATAGTAGAGAACTATTATAATAATAGTAATAGACTATTAAAGAAAGTGCGCGCAGAGAGGCGCTATAGTACTTATAGTAAGACTAGATATAATATCTATATCTATAAAGTAGAGATAGAGAATATAGAAGATAGCAACGCTTCTAATAAATAATATATTTATATTTGCAGTATATAAATTTATTATAGTATTACGCTATATTGCTGCGTAGGCGTTTTAGTAGAGTAAAGTACGTAACTTAGTTAGATACGCGCTTTAGTTATAAAATATTATTAAGAGATATATCTATATCTTAGTATAGTATAAGAAAGCTTTAATACTATATTACTAGAAGCTTTTAGTATCTAAGAATAGTATTGTAGTAGATTATGCTTAATATAAAAGTAGTTAATTAATTTATTAACTTCTAAACTGCCTTCTTCTACTTTTATACTTTGCCTAATATCTTATTAGGCTTAAGCTCTATGCTAACGCATATTACTCTACTATATACCTTTTCTACCTATAAGAGCTTAGCTTTCTTAAGCTTACTTTCTATAGTTTACTCTTTACTTCTATTTTATTATAAGCTTATTATAAGTATAGAACTAGGCCTAATAACTCTAACCTATTAAACCTAATATAGTAGATTACTATTCTTCTATAATCTTCTCTTTGCTTCTGCGCTCCTATAAGCTTAATACTAGTATAGAAGCTAGACTTAATAAACTCTAACTTATTAAACCCTAATATAGTAGATTACTATCTTTAAGTTTAAATTACTCCTATTACTTAAAGGATAGAGCTACTTTAGCAGTAGGCTTTCTTACTTTCTAATAGTAGAATTCTATTATAGATAATAGCATATAAGATACCTAAGGCTGCGTAGACTATATAATACCTAATTGCTAGAATAATATAGACTATGCTCTGCCTAGCGCCTTTGCTATAAGCTTCTATTAAGAATAACTATAGTTATAGCTACTAAGCTAATTACTAGAATAACGCAGACTATACTCTACTTAATATCTTTACTATTAGCTTCTATTAGAGATAACTATAGTTATAACTACTAACCTAATTACTAAGATAATATAGACTATACTCTGCCTAACGCCTCTTCTTTTATAATAATAGCAAACTCTTAGTAAGCTTCTCTAATAGTTAATAGAGTCTACTAAGTAGAACTAAGAATAAAGAACCTAAGCTACTCTTCTAATTAAAGTAAGAATTCTTCTAGCTTCTACTAAGTATACTTAAGTAAAACTTAGATTAATTTATATAAAGCGCTAGTGCCTCTATTATTTTTTTCTATGCTATAGTAAGAACTTACTTTAAAAGAAATGCCTATTATGCTCTAATACCTGCTTTAGATTTCTAGCTCTAAGAGCTAGAGGTACTCTATTTACTCTATAACGTTCGCATTAGTAAGCTTAGGTTCTAAAAAAGAATATACTAGATATATTTATTCTATTTATCTTAATAAATCTTATAGTAACTCTAATACTAAACTAAGCCTAATAGGCGTTTAGCAAACTTAGTATTAAAGTTTTCTCTTACTTATAACGTAGATAGCAACGTAGCTATAAAGTAAAGTTAGTTAATAAGTAGTACGCTAGGCTGCTGCAAATGCTTTCTAGAACTATAAAATACTAAGCTTTTACTATATTCTCTATTCTTTATACTTCTTACTTTACTATCTTCTTTCTTAGTTCTCTTCTTCTTTCTAGTATCTTTCTATATACTATTAGAACTATAGCTTATATTAACTACTTCTATAGATCTATCTCTACTTATTCTAGCTGCAGTAGTTAAGAATTTAGTAGTAGTAGTAGTAGTAAGAGACTTTTTTCTAGTAGCTAAAGTTCTTAGCTTCTAGTATTACTAACTAAGAAGCGCGCTCTGCTTATAGTTTGCGTAGTACTTAAAGCTAGTAAGTTTTTTTTTCTTTTTTCTATTAAAATTAAGTTAACTAATATTTTTATAGTTACTTATCTTCTTAATTAGCCTTCTTAGCGCTAATCTTACTAATAATATTACTACTATTCTAGCTAATTTACTTAAGTAAGGCTAAATTCTTTCTTAGTTTCTTAATAATATTAGGCGCGCCTACTTATACTAGCGTAATAATACTCTAACTAATACTAATTACTTTTACTTAATTATCTATAGAGATTCTAATAATAATATGCTAACTTTCTTTTATTATCTTTACTATAGAGATTACTCTTATATTCTTAAGAGCTAGGCTCTCTTAGTATTTTCTACTTAGTAAAACTTTAAGTAGTTCTACTATTACGCTATTAATTATAGTATTAAGAGTAGCAGTACTATTAGCTCTAATAGTACTTACTTAGTTACTTTACTACTCTGCTACGCTAATAGTGCTATATACTTCTTCTATTAAGGCAATATTAATAACAATAACTATACTTATAACTACTGCTTATATAATAATAAATAATATACTTAGTTTACTAGCGCTAATAATTAGTTAATGCTTTTAAGTTACTATCTAGGTTACTAGATTATAAATTAGAGTAATTATTTCTTTTATAGGGTCTAATAATTTATTAAGAGTAGCTTTTACTAACTTTTCTTTTTCTAGAGCTTACTTATACTATTACTGCTAGTTAAGCTGCCTAAGTTAGCTTTACTTCTAAGATTATAAATTTTAAATCTAGACGCACGCTATATTACTAGAACTTTCTATCTAATACTCTAAATTCTATATACTCTATTTATAGTATTCTAGTAAATTTACTTACTTCTTATTATTATAGCGCGCTTTATTCTAGCTCTAATATACTAGAGAGGTTAGCTATCTACTAGAGTTAGGTATTAGAAGGTAGCTGCTCTATAGTTTTAGATTCTTCTTTAGTAGAGTATATATTAGCTTATAAGTTAATTTAGTCTAGCTATATTATTAAGTCTAGTTTAGAATCTCTAAGTTCTCTAATAGCTTTTTTAGATCTTAGTTTACTTATAGTAATAAGCTCTTCTTTTTATAATTCTTTTTATAGTTAACTTTCTTTGCTTAAGCAGTTCTCTTCTTATAGCACGCTTTCTAATTCTCTATTAAGCTTAGCTATATGCTCTTCTTTAGTAGAATTCTCTTCTTATAGTCTTAAAGATACTAGTAATAGTAGTAGTATAAGTAGCTTTACTTAGCTTACTATATTTTTGCTAGATACTATTGCTAAAGCTACTTAAGATAGAACTAGTTCTACTACTTAAGAAGTAGTAGCTTTTTAGAATAGATCTCTCTAGTAGCTTAGTTACTAGCTATCTACTAGATTTCTAGTAAGCTATTATTAGTAAGGCTCTAGTAATTCTTCTTATCTTTCTACTTCTAGCAGTTCTAGAGATACTTAGGTATCTTATTATAGCAGTATTAGTAGTTCTAGTAGTTCTTTAGATAAGCATAGTTATAATAGCTCTAATAGCTACTCTTAAGAGAGCTCTAGTAGTAGTAGTAGTAGCAGCCTAAGTAGTAGTTAGTAATAGTATTTTATAGCCTTTTTTACTAGATTTCTTTTAATCTTTCTGTATATTATTAAGCTTAATAGTATAGCTTTTTCTTATATCTTTTTTCTTTTTTCTCTCTGCCTCTTATAATATATAAAATAAAACTTATAATTCTTATAAAAATAATTTCTAAACTCTATAGTAATTTCTTTATTTATTTATTAAGCTTATTTTCTTTATATGCTAATATATAGGCTTTATAATAAAGCGTTAGAAGATATATTTAATAAGCTAGATTCTATATAGCAATTAATGCTGTAGTAGCTTCTTTTTCTTCTATTAAGCGTATTTTTTATTTTCTTC
This sequence comes from Parastagonospora nodorum SN15, assembly GCF_000146915.1. Lineage (NCBI taxonomy): Eukaryota > Fungi > Ascomycota > Dothideomycetes > Pleosporales > Phaeosphaeriaceae > Parastagonospora > Parastagonospora nodorum. The sequence continues at coordinate 1,362,724 of NW_001884556.1, forward strand.
TTTTCTTTACTCTTTTGCCTTTAACTATTCTATAGTTAAAAGTTATTTAGATTATCTATCTTATCTCTATACTATTCTTATTCTATATTATCTATAGCTTTATATAGAATCTAAACTTAGACTTATTATGCTAAAGCTTAGTTTAATAGCGTATAGACTTTCTTATACTCTTCTTCTAACTAGCCTTTCTTTGCGTTGCTAGCATTTATTTAAGTCTAGTATCTCTGTATTATTATCTAATACTATTTCTATATCTAATAATAAACGCTAATAAAACTTATATAGTTAGTTACTAGTATAAGTTACTTTTAGTAGCGCCGCTATCTAGTTCCTTAAGAATATATATTACTTTTTTAGAGATACCTCTTAATGCAGAAAGGCTTCTTTCTAGTAAGATTCTAGTTTTTATAATCTGCTTATATTAAGGTCTTAAATAACGTCTCTAACTAAGACTAGGTCTCTATAAGTTATTAGATCTGCGCGCAGTATAGCTTTATTATTAAACTATTCTTTTCTCTCTTTTCTAAGTTGCATAGTTTAATCTACTACTTTCTTTAGTTAGTTATCTCTATATTTAAACTATTTTGCCTATAACGCAAGCAGTATTGCTATATTCTATACTTAGTTCTAAAAAAGTATTTGCTATATATAAATACTAAGTTCTACTAGAAGTATATATTCTTACCTAGTAATAAGAAATATTAGAGTCTTACTAGTAGAGCGTTTAACTATTACTTAGTCTGCCTATAGTATAAGGTGTAAGTTTATAACCTAGTTCTCCTTTATCTTATATAAGGCTTCTATAAGTTCTTTATAGCTATGCTTAATAAGCTCTTAGGCATGCAGGTTAAACGCGCTTACTATAACTATTATAGTACTATATAGTATTACTAGATCTTTTATAAGTCTCTTATTTTCTAAGCCTCTATCTACTAAAAGCTTTATTAGAACTCTCTAATAAGTAAAGATTACCTCTTCTAGAAACCTAGAGACTTATAAAGAGCTATTTTCTAAGAGTGCTTTAGCTTTAATGTATCTAGAGAGGTAGTTTCTTATAACTACTAGAAACTTCTTTCTAGTAAGGCTATTAGGTATATATACTATATCTATAGTTATCTATGCCTATATAATATTAGAGCTTTATATAGAGTATAGTTCTTTATTAAAGCGTTATATGCTATAAATCTAGCATTTCTAGTATATTTTAATATATTATTTTATAGCTTTAAATATATTATTCTAGAAGTATTATATCTATATCTTTCTCTAAGTACCTTCTCTTTCTTAATAACCTAATACCTTATAGAGTTATTAGAGAATTTCTAATTATTAGAAAGAAACGTCTATAACTCTTCTTAATAGACGTCTAGGTTCTGCTTTAGCCTATAGAATGCCTTCTTTTACGTAAAATTTATATACTTATCTTTAAAGATTTCTTATGCCTTTTTAGTTAAGCTAAGTAGAGTTCTGCATTATAACTAGCTATTAGATAATATTTTAAAAATATATTATTTCTAAGATATTAAGAACTAAGAGATTAAAAGCTTATAACTATATGCTATAGATAAGCCTTAAAGCTATCTATTAGATCTCTTTAGTTTAGTATTATTAATCTTAGCTATTTATTAATAAATTCTTTAATATTCTCTTCTAGGTTTTCTAGTAGCATCTATTCTAGTTCTTCTAGCTTATATAAGAGCGTATCTGCAACTATATTCTTCTTACTTTTAATATAGTATACTTTAAATTCTTATATATTAAGCAACGCTAGCTATTATGTTACTAGTGCACCTAGAAGGTTAGTAGCGCTCTAATTTAGCTAGTCTATAAGAGTTCTTATATCTATCTTAACTATAAAGTAAACTCTATAAATCTAAAGGTAGAACTTTTTTAGTATAAGAAGTATTACTTTATATTTATACTTACCTAAGTTCTAATACCTTTCTATAGCTAACTATACTCTAGACTTAAATTATACTAGTCTTTTATTCTCTTAGAGATCTTCTTATTATAATACTACTCTCTATTCTTTCTTACTTCTATCTACTAAGATAATAATAGAGTATATTAGCTTACTATAGTTAATAGAAACTAGTGCTAGCGTACTTATTAAGTATTATTTTAAGCATTCTATTACATTACTAGCCTTAATAGTCTATTTAAATACTACTTTCTTTCTTAAAAGGTTAAAGAGTAGAGCTGCTTTTTAGGCAAAATCTATAATCTAGATATAGTAGTAGATACAGACACTAAGGAATATTTATATATTCTTTAGATAAGTATATGCTACGCTATTAAGCGATTTTAGTAATCTTCTTTAGCGCTAGATATCTGCCTTACTTATCTATAATATATCTAATAATCTCTATACTATTATAGCACTAATTGCTTTTAAAACTAGATACTATTGCTTCTGCTAGTTTAAGATTGCATAAGATATAGTTAATATTAATAATATACTCTCTAATAAACTATTAAATGCCTAGCTCTATAAGTTTCTCTCTATAGTTAGTTTTTAGGCCTTTAATAGCAATATTATCTATATATAGTATATAATAGTATAGAATTAAGTTCTAAAGGATCTTTATTACTACCTGCATAAACTTAGCTACTAAGTTAGTAGTCTCTATAAGCAGTATATATTACTAGACTAAACTATAGCTAGAAGTAAAGAAAGCAGTTATTAGGCATAATTCTAGATATAATATAACTTAGTTATACTCTAAGAAGAAGTTAATAAGAGAGACTACTTAGTAGCTTATAAATTTTTTAGAAAACTTATTAGTATTTAGTAGCATATTAGCGTCTCTTACTATAACTTAATTAATCTTTTAGGTATTATTAATAAGATAGTAACTTTAATTCTTCTTCTTAATAAAAAACTAGAAGTTACTATATAGGCTTTTACTATACTTAAGCACTTCTTAGTTAAGTTACTACTAGATTATATTATTTACTTCTACTCTAAATCTCTTTAGAACTAAAAAATTACTTTTTTTCTAAGCATTATAAAGCATAGTATTAATGCATACTAAAAGATAGATATCTTTATAGATTCTTTCTAATTCTATAAAGTTAAAGCTAAGCGCTGCTTCTTAATAGAAGAAGACTTTCTATAATATAAGCTTTTCTTATAGCTATAGCTATTTAGCAATTTTTATCTTCTCTAGCTTTTTATTAGTAACTCTAGTTCTAACTAGAAATAAAGTAGTTCTATCTCTAATATATTATTAAAAGCTTTTTTAGCTTTAGTCTATATTTAGCTTCTATCTTTCTACTGCTTACGCTTACTAATCTATTCTCTCTTTTATAGCATAAGGTATAAAGTCTAATTTGCTAATAAGCTAGACCTTCTTATCTTTTATTTTATATATTATAGTAACTTTAAATCTAATATAGTCTTAGAACGCTTATGCCTTAATTTCTACTTATGCCTGCTTCTTCTTAAAGTATTTTTAAGAGTCTATGCAATAGGCGTATGCAAGTTCTTATAGAATTTCTTTAACTTCTTAGTCTAATAATAAAGAGATATTAATAATAAGCAGGCCTTTCTAGTTATAAATAATAATTTCTTCTACTCTTCTACGCCTAATAGTTCTATAGTTATTATATCTAATAAAGTTACTTTTAGTTAATATTAGAAGCAAATTACTTCTTAATGCTTATTAGAGCAAAGCAAAGGCTAATATATTATTAGAGCTTATTCTACTATTATCTTACGTAATCTAGCTACTTATAATACTTAAAGCTTCTCTTTGCATCTTAAAGGCACTATTACTGCTTCTCTTCTTAGGCGTTAGCTACTACTAATTCTCTAGCTTCTATAAGTCTTTATCTTTTTCTATTAGAGTGCTAGGCCTATACTCTAGACTCTACTAGCTTTTAGCTATACTAATATTCTAGCAATAATACTAAAGGTATTATTAGTAGCTCTAATAAAGATTATATATATAAATTAGTCTTCTAAGAATACTATGCATTTTATTCTTCTATCTGCACTATATTTAAATATTATTTAGGTATTTACTAAGTAGAGGTTCTTAAGAATAACTAGATTAGAGAGCGTTTTTAGAATAAAGAAGTTAGTAGAAATAATAATATTTCTAATAAATACTAGAGCTTGCTATACTATGCTTATAAATAATTTAAATAAGCTATTAGCTGCTTGCATTCTTAAATTACTTATTTTTTATAGTATTAAGATAACTACTAGTTCTGCTGCTTAGGCTGTCTTTAGGCGCATTATATTAAGTTCTGCTTCTAAGTTAAGTAGCACTAAGAGTTATACTTTATAGATTATTATTAGAGCCTATAGATAGTTATAATAGACGTGCTTAAAGCTATAGTTTTTATTATACTCTCTCTATTCTAAAGTTATTCTTAGTTAGTTATTATTATTAGAAGATGCTAGAAAGAAGTTCTAGTAATAGTATTCTCTTAAGAACTCTAGTACTATAAGGTAAGAATTATTACTTCTACTTTCTGCTTAAGTAATAAAGCTTTCTAAAGCTTCTACTTCTATATACTTAGAGTAAGTAATAGCTATATTACTAACATTTATGCTATTATTCTATAGGCTTAGCCTAATAGAACTTTAGCATACTATTTTAGGCCTAAGAAAGGCTTCTAGGATATTCGCTTATATAATAAGCTTTGCCCTAGTTATTTCTAGAGTTCTAGAGCTATAGCTAAACAGATCCTTAAGCAGTACTAATACTGCTATATTAAGAACTTAGTATACTATCTAGTCTAGGTCTAATAGAAGCGACTCTAGAACCTTATATTTTCTTAGAGCTATTTTTAGCTCTATCTTCTTGCAGTTGCCTTTTATTATTATCTATATCTATATCTTTATTAAAAGATACTACTTTTAGGCAAATTTAGTTAGTATTATAGCTTTTATTATTTCTTACTATAGAGGTATATAACGTAACTAGCTTAAGCGCTACTATTCTAGAATTATAATTAGATATTGCTAGATTAGTAAAGAATGCGCTTATAACTATTACTAGAGTAAGTAGCACTTCTTTAGCTCTAATAACTATGCTAGTAAGTTTTAAGTACTATATATACTTCTCTTTTTCTATAACTTCTAAATTTTAAGAGCTATTCTATTTTATAATTATTATGTTATTAGATAGCTCTATTTATTCTTAGATTTGCCTAATATAAGAGTTTATTATTATAACTAGGTTAACTACTAGTTTACTACTTTATTTTAGCTAAGTCTTAATTTCTTTAATAATAGTTCTAATAATATGCGTTTTAGAGACGTTTCTAACTTCTTCTTTAAGTTATTCTTTATTTCTCTAACTAATATAACTTTATAAGTTTAAGTAGATTTATTAGTTCTAGATAAGCTTATCTCTTATTTTGCAAAAGCGTACTAAATAGCCTAACTCTCTATAAGTATAATAAGCTTAAGAGCCTTACTAATTACTATAGTTCTATATCTAAGAACTCTATTAGAACTCTATCTAGATTTATTAATAGCTAGAATCTAAGAGTATAGTACGTAGAGGCTGCTAAAAGTTTTAGCTATCTAGTACTTAGTTCTATGCTTATGCAGAAAGAGCGCTAACTTTTATAAGAGTAAGCTTAATAGCTTCTTAAATATCTATATAGCTAAGAAGTTCTATTTCTCTAGGTTCTTAAAGAGTAGTTAATAAGTTTACTTTACTAAGCTTAATTCTAGTAAATTTCTTAATTAGATTATTTACTTTACTCTAAGTAAGTTTATAGCTTAGTAGCATCTATAACTCTTATTCTTCTTAGAGTTATTAGTTTGCTTTAAGCTAGCACGTTAGGAAAAGTGAAAAGTGTCTAGTTAGTAGTGTTGCTGCAATTTGCTGTTAATTTAACAGATATGACGATTTAACAAAGTCGCTCTAGTTACTTTTTTCTAACGTTAGGTCGACGTTAGAATAGTCTAGTTACTGTCCTCTACTATTTAGCACTGTGTAGCTATATTGCTTAACTGTGCTTAGTTATTAGACTTAGCATACTAAATATTCTGTATACTCTGTAAAGAGCAGAAGAGGTAGACTACGTTAGTTGCGCATGTTTTATAGGCAGTCTAAGTCCTCTGTGCAAATATAGCTGCAGCTATTAGGCTTACTCTGTCTGTAATCTAGTGCTATTAGAGATAGAGTCTTGTATCTGCAACTATGTGCGAGCTAGTTCTGCATAGTTAGTAACTGTGCGAGATAGTATTGTTACTCTAGAAACTATAGCAGACTTAATGCATTTTAGAAACATAATTATATAGCTATTAATTGCTAATTTGCTCTGCATTATCTATTTAACTATTACATAGTACTATATAGGTTAGAGCAGTTTATCTCTTCTTTGTATCTTTTTACTAGAGCGTTGCAGTCTTCTAGCTCTAATTCTTATTTATCTTTTATTAGCGCTAGAGCGTATATAATGCAATTATCTATTGTATATTTCTCTGCTAATATAGCAAACTCGTCTTACGTGCTGTCTGTTATAATGCTCTAACTTTTCTCTTTATTCTAAAACTATACTTGCTCGTCGTTGTTATGTGTTATACTTTCTATAAAGTCGTTAGCTCTACAAAACTCTCTAAGCAATATATTATGTATTTTCTCTAATAATTTGCGCAGTCGCACTCTAGTCTCTTTCTATTATCTGTTAGCTTTTGCTCTTATATTATATTAGGCATCTTGCCTCTACTCTCGTTAGCCTCTATATCTTTCTTATTGCTGTAACTAGTTCTGCACTTATCTATAGTAAGGATGTTATCTTCTCGTTTCTCTACGCAATTATAGTCTTCTATTAATATATTATATTGTTGCTGCTTATTATCTGTATATTTTATAAGAATGTTATTAACGTTGTTGTTATAATAGTCGTCTGGCATAGTAATATTAGATCTAGAGTTTTTAATATAGTTCGCGTGTATAGCTATTTGTTATTTTAAAGCGTCTTAAATAAGAAGATAGCGTATCTTGCTTAGCCTTTTCTACTTCTTGTAGATAGCGTTATAATTATCTATACTATATTAGCTATCGTTGTTTAGTGCTGTTGTAATATACTCTCTATAGTATAACTATAGAAATAGATTATCTTTCTTATTCTGTTATTGTAGTACTCTTTAATAGCATTATATAATACTGTGCTTATAAGCGCTATTATATTAGCGCTTAGAAACTAAAACTTATCCTAGTTCTCTGCTATAGCACTAATACCTTATTTTCTATTATTATAGAATGCTTGCGCTATAATAGCTGTAATTGCACTGTTTAGAAACTAAGGCAACGCGGGCTATTACTCTGTAAGCTAATGCTATTATATTCTAGATTAACTTATATTTCTAGGATCCTAGCGCAGATAGACAAAATCCTAGAGCAGCTTACTTAGTTTAAGAACTTGCAGTTTAAGATAGTTTAGAGCATATGCAGCTGTAACCTCTATACGTGCTTATCTTATTATATGCGTCTGCAGATTGCTGCATATATCTAATATCTAATAAGTACTATTAGCTATAGTTATAGATAGTTCGTAACTATACTTACTTAGTAGGCTGTACTTCTGCAGGGCGTAGTTACTATAGATAAGTAGACTAGCAGAAGCGCTATTTTCTAAGCCTCTAACTATACGTCTAGTATTAGCTGTGTAAATATACTTCTATAAGCGTCTAGCTACAGATTAATAGGTATACTATATAGCGTCGTTCTATCGTTTGTTAATAACTGTAATAATAATATTACTTAAGCTTTATTAAGTATACTTTTGTGTTTAGGTTATACTAGTTCTCTTGTCTAGCGTTTTTATATTCTCTATAGCATTTAATAAAATAGGTCTGCTAAATAAGATAGTAGAAGGAAGGCTTATGCATATAAGTTAATATAAACTACTTTAGTAATTATAGTATCTTTGCTTACATTGCACAGAACGCAGTGCGTTCTTCTATATTTAAGAGGTATACTGCGTAGCAGCAGTATTCTATTTTAGTTTATATTAACTAATCGTTTTTATTTTAGCTTAATATCTAGTCTCTATAAATTAACTAGTGCGCGAGAGTATAGGCGTCTCTTTATTAGAACTAGCATATCTTCTAGGTTCGTGGGTTTAAGACTATATAGAAGTTACTAAGTCTTATAAGTTTAATTATAGTATAGTCTCTTGTAATAAAGATAGTAGAGTTGCGCTTTGCATAGTTCTTAATTTCTATGATTCTTAGTCTTACTATTAGTATTAGTGTCTGTCTTTAATATAGACCTTTACGCTCTCTTATATCTAACTAAGCAGCTGTGCTCTCTTTATAGGAGGTAGTGCTACGCTGCTGCGTACCTGCTAGTTTCTTATATTCTTTACTATAATTACGCGTTTTTCTGTATAGTACGCAGGTTTATACTAGTAAAGAATCGCGTTTAGTCTGCAAAGGATTAGTTATATCTTAAAGAGTGTATTAGAGCATGCAGATACCTCTAAATTATTACGCTCTCTATATAGTTTTGTAAGAGGTTATCTGCTATGCTGTATAATTAGTAGATATACTATTGTTAACTATCCTCTAGTATTACCTATAGTTAATTCCTGTTAGCACGTCTTAGAGGCGCTTATCTATTGCCTTATTAGGTCTATTTAGCTTAATTTGTTTAAATTACAGCTGTGTTTCTAGCATTATTAGTACACTTAATGATATAATATGTTTATAGCATTAAGGAAAGAGCATAGCGTAGGCTTTAGCTTAATTTTTCTATAAGAACTCTCTAAAACGTTTTTCTTAAGACGTATATTATATTAATAGTTTAATTATAAATATAGCTCTATAGAGTTTTATTGTAACTGTATCTTGCAGTATGCTATGCTAGCGTGCTTCTGTTAATATTTATATATAAGTCTAACTATCTGCTGTTTTTATATAGTAGTATATGCTACTGCGTTTATCCTTAAACTCTACCTCTCTCTTAAGTGTCTGTATGAACTGTGTATAGTTAAGGCTACTAATATCTTTATATTCTATTGCTAGGTCGTTGCGCATATATAGTAGTTAGTCTGTTTATATAAGGATCTGATCCTATTTGTATGCACTAGCTACTAGAATAGTTAATAGTTAAGGAGCGTTGTTTATAGTATTAGACTGTCTAGCACTATAGACTATAGCCTTAGCATATTTATTATTGTTTCGTAGCCTAGTCTTAGAATTATAGTTATATTGTATTTTGCGTTGCTTAGAGCGCATCTGTCGTGTTATATTATAATTATATTAGACTGCTAAGTGCGTAATTGTACGTAGGTAACTATTAGGCGCTATACTTTATAGTAGGCTATTCTATTGTAACGTAACTACTCTCGCTATCTATCTAATATGCTCTTTTATAGTTGTTATTTGCAGAGACTAATATAATATAGCTTATTCTCTTATCTCTCTCTTAACTTCTGCATATAGTATCTTATATTTATTGCTTATTAAGGTTATTGCGTTGCAGATGCTGTCTCTAGATAAGCATTTCTGTGTTTATTATAGTAGTGTTATAATTGCAAAGATATAGCAATTTAGGATTCTGTTATTAATAGTAGAGTACTGTTATTCGTCTTAGAGAACTATTATAGTATAGATAGTTATTATTGCTGCTTGTGTCTTAATAAGTTATTATTTATAGAGATAGAGCGTATGCTGCGTAGCGTCTTTGCAACTCTAGTCTAGCTTATGTAATTATCTAGCTAATAACCTGCAGAGATCTTCTGCTTTAACAGCTTAAGATTCTTATTAACTAAGCCTTTGTACTTGTTAGATTTATTGCGTAGCATTACGCCTGCGTTAGCATTAGCAGGCAATAAGACTTCTGCGTTATTAAGAAGAGAGAGGATTAAGATTAGCATAGTTTCTATACGCTGTATAGGCGACTAACCTAATAAGTATAAGAGCTTAGTTAATGAGGATCTTAAGCTGTTAAAGTAGAAGATCTCTGCAGATTTTATAATGCTAACGCATAGAACGGCGTAGCAGGAGGAGAAGGACGAAGCAGACTTAAGATAAGTTAAGAAAATAGTAATATTAAGAGCTTTAAAGAGAGTAAGAGTAATCTAGAGGAGAATAGAGAGATGGATTTAGGTATAAGGAATAAGGATAAGGAGAATAAATAAGTAAGACGCAGCGAGAGCATAAGATATAGCTTCTGCTATATCTCTCTATCGACGAAAATTTTAATGTAGGAAGAAGACTTAATATAAGTAATTAACGTTTACTTTAAGATTTATGAATTATATATAAAGGGCTATCCTTAGTTATTTTATATTTGCTTCTATTAATACTCTCGTAGCGTGCGCAGTAAATTAATATTAAATGTTAGCAAGTATAGGCAGTTGTATTTATCTTAGTTAATATAGTTGTTAACGTAGTAAGATATAGTAGTATAAGTTATTAAATTAGGTAGGTCTCTTAGTACTAAGTACACTAGGCAGATAATCGTGCTTAGGTTATAAAACTTAAAAGCTTGCAATATCTAGCGTTTAGAGGCTATGTTCTAGGCCTGTTAACGCACACTTAACATTCTAGTAGTGTTGTTAATCTGTTTATTGTTATTAAATAGCAATATCTTAGAGAATATCTTAATATATGCTATGTGTTTTCTATCTTGCTGTCGTAGCAGGTATAGTTAATAATTATAAGTATTAGGTAGAGCTAGGCTACTACTCTACTATCTATTACTATTCTAGACTATTGTCTATTATCTCTATGCTTAAATTCTTGTACCTAAACGTAGTCTCTACGCTAGAGGCCTGTCTATTGCTAGTTAGATGCGTATCTTATAACCTCCTTATTGCAGTGTTTAGGGTTATTATATCTCTTACTAGAGGACTGCTAGCACTTCTAATAGAAGAGTAAATCTGTACACTTATATAGCTAACCTAAGATAGGTTAATATCTAAATAGTTCTTATTATAAGAAGTAATTAGTTAGCCTGCTGCTGCCTAGCGTTTATTGTAGACAAATACTGCTGCTGCATATATAAAGTTAGATATTACTATATTTACAGCGACCTTGCTTAGAAGCAATTTTGTTAAATAAGGCTGTATTTCTAGTATTAACTATCTAAGCTTATAGAAGAGAAGAGAGCGTGTTACTCTCATAGAATAAGTGTAATCTTAGATATTAATAGTAGTAGATAGTTAACTCTATTTAACTATAGTAGTATAGTTAGCTGCTAGTAGTACTATTCTCTAAGAATTATATAAGCATATTTATAGTATATACTCTTTCTTATTTGTTATAGAGTAGAACTATTTTACTATAGTAATATAATATGCTTTGCTATTTGCTCTAGTGTATATACTATCTAAAGCTCTATATATGCGTATGTCTTATATAATATATGTTAACGCGTGCTACTTAGAATAATTAAAGTTCTTCTCTTTTCTCTAGCGTTTGCTAATATACTTAAAATTCCTCCTTAAATATATTTATCCTCTCTAGTGCTTCTTAAATATAGGCTAAGGTATCCTCGTCGTAACTCTTATATTATGCTAGTGTAACTAGGTCGCATACTGTATGAATAAAATGTAGCGCAAAAGGCGCTTTTAATATAAATAACAGGGATATAATAGCTATAAGCTGTTGTATAATTGCCTTTTGCTCTATGCTAGTCTATTAGGAGACTTCTATAAATGCTCTCTTATTATTAAAATGCTTTAGGCTAGTACTATGCATTATCTAATAGAAGCGCTCGTTTAACTAAGTACTACTAGATTCTTGCGTTACTAGTATAGTACTGTTATTCTAGGTCTTTCTGCTACTAGAATAGATATCGTCTAATATATCTTATATAAAGTCTAGCATCTTTATTACTAAACCTTTAAGCAGCAAGTATAATGTATCTGTTGCTAAAGATACGTAAATATTAAAGTTATAGTGCTTCTACCTAAAATAATTAACTAGATGTATAAAGTTGTCGTGTTCTTTATTAAGATATCTCTCTTATTATAGCTAAGTAAATTGCTCTGTTCTCTATAGGTAAGATCTATATAAATCCTCTCTATTGTTAGATATAATAGTATAACGCGTGCAATAGCAATTTTTCTTTATACTAGTTAAGAGTACTTATTCTTCGTAGTTAGCTAATATTATGTAAATAGTTAGATAATACTGCCTTATTCGTCTGTCTGCGCATGTAAGTAGTATTCTAGACTTAGCTGCGTTTTTTAGTGCTGTATTAGATAGTAAGCAATAGTATTCTACTATGCAGGCTAATATAGTAGTGCTTAAACTTACGTAACAGAAGCTTATCTATATAATAGTAATATACTTAACTCTTAAGAAGAGGATCACGAATCTTAGTTGTAGGAATAAACTTAGCTAGAAGAGTACTAGATATTAATCTCTAACGTCGGGCTTTGCAGGATAGATTTCTAATTATAACGTAGACTAGCTATGCTGCTATATCTCCTAATATAAGTAAGAGTTATATTTTATTAACTGATATAATAATTAGCATAACTATTACTCTATCTAGTAGGCTTTATTGTATGTTCTACTACTAGTCTCTAGAATATAATTTATAATAAACGCGAATAGGATAGTCTGTATTGCCTAAGAAGAATTAGCTTAGAGTGTATACTAATTTATCTGCAAATAGGCGATAGCTAATTATAAACGTAATTAGCAATAAGATATTCTAATATATGAAAAAATGTTAGTTAGCCTTAAGTCTAGAAAGACTAGACGTCTTAGTAATGTCCTTCTATATCTAAATATTATCTTATATACTAGACTGCATTACTAATATTACCTCTTACTATTAGTAGCCTAATTAAAATAGTAATCTTATATATAAGTTATATAATCGTGCGTCTGTAAAGAGGCTATTAATATCTTCTAGCGTGCATTTAATCTGTTGTAGCTATGCAGTAAACGAAAAGGCAAAGTCTAAACTAAAGGTATTAACGTAATTAGAGCTAGTAAACTTAGTCTAGATTATGTTAGAGGAAGTGTTACATACTCTTTTATAGTTATAGACTCTGCTGTTGCTAGTTCTTCTGCTAATTATCTATTATATGTCTAAAATAGCACTTCCTATGTCTGTGTAGATGTTAACAATAAGCTCTTTTATCTAATAAGGTTGTTCTTTGCGCATATATCTAGTGTATCTGAAATGCTATTAGCTATTGCTAAGTCTGCATTTTTATCTTTCTTAATATAATTATATACTATTATAGTAGAGCTTAAGCTGTCTGCTGCATATACATGCACCTTTCTATCTTAAGCAGTATTATACTTATTGCTTAATAATGTATACGTTTTGTTTAACTAGAGTATTTTATAAATATTCTTAGATAGTTCTAGACTCTGTTGCGCAAGATATTAGAAATAGTATCTAGCTATGTGTTTAGTAAGCTCTGCGTAGGTTTTAGGCTAGAAGCTATATATTATATAGAAGCGATCTATGCGCAGAATAGAGAGGAACTATATTATGCAGAAGAGGTATTATTTTATAAATAAGTAAATAGCGTTAGAGTTGTTATTTACGATGTTCTTGCGTAGGTTAATAGCTGTATATAATAAGTTTATTCTACTATATTGCTAGTTCCTGCTTAGCTCTAGTAGCTAATAGTTATAGATAGTCGTCTACTGTCGTCCTACGCTGCTAAAGACTCTATAACTCTCTTCTATTCTATATATCTACCTTACTCTCTCTTCTAGGTCTAGTTAAGTGACTAAGTTTCTAGATACTAAGCACTACTTTTACTGCTATAGATTAAATAGAGAGCATAATATAGTGCAATTTAATATTATATAATTCTTATCTCTGCGTATAAGTCCTGCTCTAATTAGCTGCTCTTAGAGTAGGCTTGCTAGCTTCTTTAACGTAGTAGTTGTAGTAATCTAGCTCTCTAGGTAGTAGTACGTTCGCAGTAAGAAGAAGCGCGAAGAGATACTTGCTCTGCTGTTAATTTTTTTTTTGCTTGCTTCTTAGCAGCTCTATGCTAGTGCTAGCAGGCATATAAATCTTGCTTATTTTTCTCTCTCCTTTCTTCTCTCTAATTATTAGGCTACTTGCAGATAGACTTATAACTCTATATCTTCTCTAATACCTAGCAACTAGGACTCGTGCTAGTAGTAGAGAAGAATAGTAAGAGATAGTGCTATACTGCCTTAGACTAACGAAGATAATAACTTCTACTATTAACGTAAGTAATATTATAGTTAAGGTTACTCTAACTCTAACTCTAGATAGTAGCTAATAGTCTCTAAGAGCGTACTAAAAAGTTTATAGAGAAACCTAAATATATTTAGTGCTATAAGATATCTTATCTAGTTTTAGAAAAGGTTTTAAATATATCTAAGTTACCTCTTTACTATTCTTATTTAGCGAAAGCAGACAGGAATTTTGCTAGAGCTTAGTAGTAATTTAGAATATGTTATTTTATTAGAGTTGCTACTAAGAGCTTTACTATAGTTTAGTGCTTACTATATCTATAATCTACTCTGCTTATAACTAGCCTAGCAAAGCTAAAGGAATGCTCTCTACGCGCTGTTCTCTTAAGTATTTAGCGCTTAGAAGTTATAATAGCAGAGGAGAACTATAAGAGATAGTGCTGCACTGCTTCTAACTAGTAAGGCTCTTAGATTACACATAACTTCTACGCAATATTATGCTTAAAAGGTACTTAGACTCTAACTTTAAACGACAGCTAGATAGAGCAATAAATATATAATTTAATGCCTACTAGCCTAGCAAAGCTAAACTTATGCTCTCTACGCGCTGTCCTCTTAGGTATCTAGCGCCTAGGAGTTATAATAGCAGAGGAGGACTGTAAAGGATAGTGCTGCACTACTTCTAACTAATAAGGCTCTTAGATTCTATATAACTTCTAAGCAATATTATGCTTAAAATATACTCTAACTCTAACTTTAAACGACGGCTAGATAGAGTAATAAATGTATAATTTAATGCTCTCTAGCCTAATAAAGCTAGACTTATAATCTCTAAGCAATATACTCTCTAATACCTAGCGCCTAGGACTCGCAGTAGCAGATAGAGATAGCGAGAGATAGTGCTGTACTGCTCTAGACTAATAAGGCTCTTAGATTCTATATAACTTCTACGCAATATTATACTTAAAAGGTACTTAGACTCTAACTTTAAATAATAGCTAGATAGAGTAACAAATATATAATTTAATGCCTACTAGCCTAATAAAGCTAGACTTATAACTTTTAAGCAATATACTCTCTAATACCTAGCGCCTAGAACTTGCAGTAGCAGATAGAGACAGCAAGAGATAGTGCTGTACTGCCTTAGACTAATAAAGATAATGACTACTACACTATATCTAAATAATATTAAGCTTAAAGCTGCTCTAACTCTAACTCTAGATAACTATAGGATAAACTAATTACTCTATAGTTTAATGCATACTAGCCTAACAAAGTTAGACTAATACTCTCTATGCAATATTCTTCTAGTGCTCTGCGCGCAGGACTCGCAGCAGTAAGAGAGAAGAGATAGTAAGAGATAGTAAGAGATAGTGCTATACTGCTCTAGACTAACGAAGATAATAACTACTATACTATATCTAAATAATATTAAGCTTAAAGCTACTCTAACTCTAACTTCAGATAACTGTAGGATAAACTAATTACTCTATAGTTTAATATATACTAGCTTAATAAAGCTAAACTAATATCTTTCTATATAGCATTCTCTTAATGCTCTGCGCGCAGAGCCTATAGCAGGCAGAGAATAGTAAGAGATAGTACTGCACTATCTTAGAAAATCTTAACAGTTACTAGACTATAGTAAGCAATCTATTTAGCATAATTAAGTTCTGCTAGACTAAAGCATGCCTGCTATGCAGAGCAGCTCTTAAGTTAAAATATTATTATTGCTTAACTTTATACTTACTCTTATCTATTATCGTTACCTGCATCTAGCATATTTGCCTAGTGCATATAAACGCAACGCAACTAATAACCTTTTTAGCTATATAATAATATTATATTTTCTGCAAGCTCTGCGCATTAAAGCCTAAGCTCTTTATATATTACGCTGCAATTTCTTTTTATTATTATTTTGTCTACTAACACGTTTTACTATATTGCTACTGTTATAGCAACGCGCTTCTTAAATCTATAATACGCTTCTTACGTTAATAACGCGCTTTCTATATTAATAACCTGCGACTGCGCTTAAACTCTCTATAGTTAGTAAGCATACTCTTCTAAGTAACATCTATATATTAATACGCACTTTTAGTAATAGTCTAATAATTATATATAGTTGCTAACTGTCTTCTACTCTAGGCGCAAAGCTATTATAGCTAGACGTAACAGCGACAATAATAGTAATATAGAATAAGTGCTGCTAAAGTAACTAGAGTAGTATAAGAGTAAAGCTAACACGATAAGCTCTAACAGCATATTATAAACGAATATAAGAGAAGGATATAGGATTATAATCTTAGAGGTTATTAAACTTATAGAGGACCTTATAAGCTATATTAAGAAAAAGGACCTACTTAAGAAGATTTAATTAGAAAAGAGCTAATCGCAGCTTCTAAAGAGCTTACGTTTACTAACGTTAAAGGACTAGCTTGCGGTAGCTAAATGTATATAGCTGCAAAATGCGTAAATACTTAAAGTCTTCTATAAGGCTGCAGCTAGAACTATCTAGATAGATAATGCTAGCTAAGGTGCGTTAGTATAGTACTAAGGTTAAGATAGAGAACCTAAGTAATATGCTAACGCTAATACTATCTAAGACAGCGTAGTAACAGTCTTTATCTATTATGTCTAATAGGTCTACAGCGTTAATAACTAATAAGTTTAGCGTTATATTACTTACTAAGCCGGCTATCTTAAATAACGCTAATGTTGCCTTAGTAGACGCTATGTATTACTCTGTTATTAAATAATTCTCTATATTTAGGCTAATAACGAAGGAAAGCTAGCAGAAATTAGAGAAGAACTACTTTAAGGTTAGAGCCTAGCATCTTAAATATAATGCTCTTATCTAGCATTTATTATTGCTTAAGTACTCTAATTAGTACTAAGCAGGCACCTCTTAGATTATAGATGCGTTAATAATGACGCTTATTAAGGATAACGACGACTTGCTAGGCACTGTTAACTCTTATATTAAGTTAAGGAAGCTTAGAGTAGTAATGCTATTATGCTAGATAATAAAACTACTAGGCAATTCTAATAAAGGTATAGCATAAACTCTTAAAACTAAAATATATACTACTAATATCTATATGCAGTAATATTCTAACTTAATAAACTACTAGAATAGCTCTTACTACTAGAACAGCTCTTACTATCTAAGAAGAGAGGCTAATATTCTAAACTTATATTAGACAGACCTTCTCTTAAGCGCTGTAAGACTAAGGCAGCAGACAGCAGATATGCAAAAGTAAGCAGAGGAAGAACTAAGAAAGATAAAGATTTAGAGAACTCTAATACTAGCAGCGACGTCCTGCGCCTATGCAGAAGAGATAGAGTAGCAGCCTGCGCTTAATTAGCTAAAAGAAAGCAGTTAGGAAAGGAAGCGCAGCTTAAGAAGACTAGAGATAAAGAGAAGCTAGCTAAGGCTAAAAAAGAGAAAGAGGAGAAAGAAGCTTAGAAGCGCAAGACTTAGCTAGATAGCCTGCTAGATAGCAACGACTACTACTTAGACAGCAGCTTAGACATTAACTCTAAGGATGACTTAGAGGACGAGAAGGCAACGATAGCAAAGAACCTTGCTAGAGAATAAAAGAAAAGGCTTAAAGCTTTATTAAACGCTAAGTAAGTCTACTGTAGAAGATAGTTAACTACTATTTACTCTGCTAATAAATAAACTAGAACGAGAGATAATCTCTCTGCAAGAGTAGAGATAGTAATAGAATACTATACTCTAGAAGAGTAGACTTTAGCTGCAGTATTCTTTAGCGTTTTAATTAATAATCTCTAGAATAAGCGCACAATAAAGCTACTAGCATATTAGAGAGTTAGTTATAACTTTATCTTATACTAGCTTATAGACGCATATATTCTCTACTTTAAAGAGTTATTATCTAATAATAGCAGGATCTTTGCTAACGCTATAAGCATAGGCAAAACGCAAGCGATAGTGCTTGCCGTCTTTATAGAATATATTTACTTTAAGAACTAAATAGAAGTGTAAAATGCGTAAGCAGAAGGCAACGCAATAGAATATAACGCAGTTAATAATAACGATAAGCTATATTCTACTAAAGGTAAGAGAACGTTCTACTGCGCGTGCAAAAGAAGCCTCTTCTTTAACGCTAAACCTTAATAAGCAGCTATAATAATAACTAGTTAGAGGCGAGCAGCTAATGCCTAGAAGAACAAGGTAGTTATAATAGATCTTGCAAACTCTATATAGTGCGACTTAAGTAATCTGCTAGCTCTATAGTTCTACTTCTTTAGTAACTCTTCTTTAGAGAACATAGGCAGACTAATAAAAGAGGAAGTAATAAAGATGCAAATTAATACTACTAACGCTATCTCTAAAGCGCTTGCTGCTGCTAATAAGTTAGTCGCTCTATAGAGCTACATGCTAGAAGGCGTAGATTATTAAGAAATAGTTTACTAGATAATACTAGAAGCAAATATACCTGCTATGCACTCTAAGGCTACGAAGCACTATCTAGCACTAGTTAGTAGCATAGTTTATAATACGTCTGTAGCTTTAGAAAGGTAGATAAGCATATATTTAGAGCTTATAATACTATAAGCGTTATAGCATAGCGAATAATTATACGCAAAGGCAGCTCTTATATAGAAAAGAGAGTAATACTGCTTTCTAGTTATGTTACTATATAGGGGCAGACTATATTTAATAAATTCTATAATTGCAAGTTAGAGAGCATAATTATAGCTAAGTTTTACTAGGATATTTAAAGCTATAACTACAGATACTAATAGAAAGTATAGGCCCTATCTAGAACGCCTATAGAATAAGGACTAAATAAGATCTTAATCTTTATATTGCTAGCACTTATTAGCCTTTAAAATAGGAAAGGGGTCTCTAACTAGTTTAATGCTACTAATAAGAGAGACTCTGTAACTAGCGATTGCATCTATAAGATAGAAGATGTAGTCTACTAGTTAATTGCAGAGATACTATCTTATAGAACTTGCTAAAACACAGCTCTTAATAGCTTAGCAATAGCTAAATAATAGCGTAATATAATTGCTAATATAAAGCACGACGCAAGCAAACACGAGTTATCTTATAAGTATAAAGAACTTATATCTTAAGAAGCAGCAGTAGCGCAGAGGTTTATGTTAAAAAGAATATTAAAGACGCGCAACTTATAGGGCAAACTAATATCTAGCATTAAGAGCGACTTTCTGCCTTACTTCTAAAGCTGCCTATGTCTAGATTTCCTTAGCATAGTATAAAACGCTAAGTAATAATGCAGAGATATCCTAGAAAAAGAAGGCCTTAATAAATTAGAAGCTAGCAGACGTATAATCTTTAACTGCTTTAAGATATAAGCGATAGCATCTTACTCTGCGCTTGCTACTCTAAAGGCAGCACAGTTTAAAAATATATAGTAGCTGCAAAGTTAAACGCTTTACGTTAAACAGCGTAAAGGACCTCTTTACTAACTTAAGCAAAGACTATTTCCTAGTACAAGAGGCGCGTGCTATAACTAAAAGCAGCCTAAAGTTTTAAAACCTATTAAATTTATGCTCTAAGGTTAAAATTCTAAGAACGCTAAGCTGGACATAGAGCATTGCAGCAGAAGATGTAGTAAAAGTAGCTAATATACTACTACTGCTAAAGAAAAGTCTGCGCTAAAATCCTTATAGAGTTGTATAAACTAATTGTGCAAGCAGTAACGTAGCTAGGCTTAAGAGAGAAGTTTAGTAATAAGAGTATCTTAGTTATGCAGAGAGGTATAACACAGCACGAAATTAACCTTAAGCTTGCTAAATAGAGGAATTTAGATAGGCCTTAGATTATAGTAGCTTTAATAGCATTTGCAGAGGCAATTATACTAATAGAAGCTACGCACGTCGTCATTATAGAGCTGTAAGATAGGCAGAATATATAAGATTAATTTATATTCTAAGTATACTAACTTAGCTAGTTAGCAGAAATATGTGTCAGCATTATCTATTTTAACCTAGATAGTGAACTAGAACTTAAAGTACTAGGTAAGCAGGACGTTAAAATAACTTCCTAAGATAAACTATAAGGTAGAGGATTAACAGTTATAGATTAACGCATAGACTAGTATTAAACTAAACTAATTATTATAAGTTTAGAAGTACTCTGCTAAGGTCTAGTATACTGCTAGGAAAGGTACTTAATAGTGCTTAATAGTGCTTAATAGTGCTTAATAGTAGATAACTATATAGAATGCAGGACTAGCATAGTAATAGAATAATTCTTATATTACTAATAATTCTAATAAAGCTCTTTCTAGTGATATCTGTAATGTCTAGTTATAATGCAGAAAGAAGTAAATATGTAGTAAGATACTAAGGAAAGTATATTAAAGAAGTAAACTTTAATAGCGCAGGTAGAAAGACAGAGTAGGTAGAGAGAAAGAAAATATAATAGTTAAAGATAGTAAAGTTGCGTGCTAGACTGTTGCGTTAATAGTTCTAATAATTCTAATAGTACTAACTATTTTAACGAAGTTTTGTTTCAAAGTATATTTAATAATAAACATAAATTTCTTAAATTAATCAACTCGCTAGCGACACAGTCAATTCTATAGTATTAATAGAAATAAATATTCGACAGATTTTTAGTTTTCCTGACGCAGAATAAGAGTAGAGAAATAATACTTAGATCTAGCTGCAGTATATAGAAGGTATTTATAGGTATTAGTTCTAATAAGTTACTAGTTATTAATTTTATAATACTACTATTTTTCCTAAGAGCTAGATTAAAGGCTTTAATTTCTAATTTTCTAAAAGCTATTTTACTAAGAAATAGTTTAATTCTTTTAAAGATAAAGTCTAATAGTTAAGTAATTAAGAGGTTAAACTTATTTAGTACTTTATTTAGCTTTTTTCTATTAAGGCCTTAAGTAAGAAAGAAGCTCTTCTATTTTATTATTACTAATCTTGCTTTAAGGTATCTATTAAATCTAGGCTTAAAGGCATCTAGGTAGCTTTAAAGAGATAAGTTAGTTATTATTAAGTAGCTTAAGTACTAGAACTTAAGAAAGTTCTTAGTTTCTTTGCGCTAGGCTTAATTAAAGCTTTAGAAATATCTGCGCAGTGCTACTTAGATATCTTACTAGTCTTTAGTAAGTTTTGCTACTTTAAATTTAGCTATGCTATTTTTAATAATATTACGCCTAGTATAGTTATAGTAGCTTAAGAGTCTTAAGATATAGTTTTTAATAGTCTATTAGTAGAAACTAAAGTGCTATTTAATCTCTTTAATAAATAGAGTAATATTTTCTCTATTAAATAGAAGAGAGATATCTATAAAGAGAGCTTATTTATTAACGTAGAAGCACTAGTTATTATATACTATTATATTTACTTCTTAAGTAATTATCTTAAGAATTTCTTAAAAATTAGGTACTAAAAATATTTCTGCTTCTAAAGGCGCTAGTATTACTCCTAGTTCTAAGCTTAATAGATTCTTAGCCTAGAGATAAGCTTAAGTACTATCT
>NW_001884556.1:1384447-1388162 GCF_000146915.1 Parastagonospora nodorum SN15
GCTATCTTCTTCTTAGAGTAGAGATATTAGGCCTTCTATATAGTAGAGAGGTTACTAGTTAGATAAGAAGCTTATTATAATTAGAGCCTAAGAGTCTATAAAGTCTAAGAAGTAGTATAAGAGAAGAATAATAAGAGTTAAAAGAAGAGTATTAATAAGAAGAAGCAGGAGTATAACTATTTAAGAAGCGAGCTAAAACGCTAATAGTATTTCTTGCTAGAAGATATTTTTAGTAGCCTAAATATAGCCTTATATTATATTTTTATATTCTTAAATATTATATATATAGTCTTAAAGGCTGTTAGGCTGCACTCTAATAGCCTTCTAGAACTATAGTTTATTCTTTACTACTTAAGTAATCTAAGTAATATTAAATTTTATATTCCTAATAATTAACTGCTATTAGGTCTAGCCTAAGAGGCTTCTAGCGCCTATGCTTATTTTATAGTAAGTATATTATTTTATTTTTAGTTCTAGTACTAACTTAGTAATAAAGATTACTTAGTATAATATTATTATATTCTTTAGCTATGCTGCTATGCTATATATTGCTCTTTCTATATCTTAATATAATCTATTCTTATTATTATTATTTCTGTGCGTATACTTATTCTTATTACTTATTCCTATTCCTATTCTTATTACCTATTTATATTCTTATTCCTATTTCTATTATCTAATATATTATTAAGGCTAGATTTCTTACTTAGCTATACTTACCTACTCTTAGCTTTCCTAAGAACTAAGGTGTTAGGTTTAAGTTATATAATTAGTTACTATTTATTATAGTAAGTTATGCTTAATATAAAAGTAGTTAATTAATTTATTAACCTCTAAACTGCCTCTTTCTACTTTTATACTTCGCCTAATATTCTATTAGGCTTAGGCTCTGCGCTAACGCACATTGCTTTACTATAATAGCTAGATAAATAACGCGCTTAGTACATCCTAAAGTAGTTAAAGTATTTTAATACGTATATAAAGGCGTATAAGATAGAAGAATATAGGCTACTTATTCTAGATAGCTATAAGAGCTATCTTAACTAGAATTTTAAAAACTACTATATTAAGAATAAGATTCTAACTCTCTATATGCTAGCTTATTTATTATATATTCTTTAGCTACTTAATATAGTCTATTTTTTACTATTAAAATAAAAGTACTTTTAATATATATAAGACTTAGCACGCTAATATATCTACTATATTAATAAGAAAAGCTTCTTCTCTGCCTTTAAGAATATATTTTTTAATATATTTATATATAAGAATTATCTAAAAAGGCCTTTAATATAGTAGAATTAGTTCTTATTAATATATAAAGAGTTCTTAATTACTTTAAGATCTATCTTTATATGCTACTACTAATAGCTTTACTAGGAATACTCTAGTAATCTAAAATACTAAATAATCTATATAAATTTAAGTTATTATTAAGGCTTATAAGAGAATCTATTATATAATTACTAATAGTTAGCTTTAGCTACTAACTTTGTAAACTATATTTTATAACTATATTTTATACTCTAGTTAATCTTACTAACGTATATACAGCAATAGCTTCTTCTACTTACGTTAAGCAACTCTTCTATATATAAGTCTCTATATTAAATATTAAAAACTCTGCAATCTAATATCTTATAGGTATACTACTAATAAGCTACTTTGCTTAGCGCCTATAGCAGCAGGTGCTTATAAACAGCTATATTAAATATATTGCTCTTAGAATTATTACTATCTACTTAATACTTGCTAGCTCTTATAACTATTTAAGAAACTCTTACTTATGCTTACGTAGCTGCTATCTCTCTTCTCTTTTCTTCTTTACTTAAGCTACTAGTATTAAGTTCTGCTTTTCTATTATATACTTATCTATATAAGAATTATGCCTAGAGATATAGTAACGCAGTAGCGTATATCTAAGTTAGTATACTTCTATAGCATCTATAATATTAAGATATATAAAAGCTTTGCTGCCTTTAGGTTTAATATAGTTAATATAGTATTATATGAAGAAGATAGGCTAAGGCTAAAGTAAGAGATTTAATAGATATCTTATAGAACTAATTCTATAATATTAAAAAACGTAGTAGTATAGCGTAGCTCTTACTAGCTACTCTTAAACTAGGCTAGCAAGCCCTATATACTCTAATATAGATAATCTTAAATGTATAAAGCTTATCTTATAGTTACTCTTAGATAAGACTAGTTATAATAGCAATATAATATAGTATAGAGAGTTTTAATAGTAGAATAATAACGATAACAGCACGTATAACTTATAGATAAAGAAGATAGAAGATTATAGCTAGATAGATAGCCTTATCTATTCTTAACCTACGCGCCTACGCAGTGCTTTGCTACTATAGTTATATAAACTATAGGTACTATATAAATTATAAACCTACTAAGCTTAGCTTAGAGCGGAGTAGTTATTATTATCTAAGCCTATTTTTAAGAAGTTTCTAGTATTAGTTTATAGTGCCTGCATAGGCCTTACTTAGGACTATTAACTAGTACTAGATTATATATTCTTATACTTTTTTAATACTTTTTTATGCTAATAGTAGAGAGTAGTTGCTATTACCTTTTAGTCTAGCTTATTTCTTAATAATACTCTTACTTTGCATTTATATCTAGAATAAATAATATTAATATATTACTTCTACCTTTTTAGAGGTTATATAAAGAACCTTAAGTGCCTTATATGCTACTTTAGGTTATTATAGCCTATCTTAGCCTAACTTAGGTTCTAAAGTATCTAGTATATCTATACTAGACTCTAAAGATAGATTATTATCTGCTTTTAACTCTAATGCTATAAGTTAGCTTTAGTTTTCTTAATAGAGCTTACGCAATATTATAATAGCTTTCTATTATTCTTTTATTCTTATAACTACTTAAGTTAATATAGCTAAGATAAAAAAGAAGTCTTTTTCTTCTTTTTATAGAGCTCTATAGAGAAGTTCTATAAAAGCATAGTTATACTTCTAAGATAGCTTTTATACCTTATCTATATAGTCTAGGCGTCTTAAAGAGCTATCTGTAGAATTTATTTTACTAGATTAATAAGTAATTATAAAGTTATATCTAGAGAGAATAAGGTAAGCTTTTACTTACTTATAGTTTAGAGTTTTTATCTCTATAAACTATTTAAAGTTTTTATAGTCTATAAGAATCTTAAATATTAATTTCTTTTAGATATTAATACTAGTATTCTAAACTCTTAATAATTATAAGTAGTTCTTAGTTATATATATTATATCTATACTTAGCTATAATAAGTTTACGTAAGTAGAAGTTTACTAGTCTTTATTAGAGCTTCTTACTATCTTCTAGTACTAACTAGCTTAAAATATCTAATATTATATCTTCTAAGGCATTAACTTTAACTCTAGTCTCTATTTCTTATTTTAAATATATAAGAATAGGTATATTAAGAAATACGTCTTTTAATGCTTAGAAGGCTTAAATATCTTTAGAGCTTATTTTAAGAGTTTAGCTCTTTTCTTTTTATATTTGCAGGCTACCTTTAGCTACTTTTAGAGTCTTTTAGATTAGAATAGTTAATAGTAGCGCTAAATAGCTAAAACTAGTAATAAATTATCCATAGTAGATTATAAACTTAATAAAGATATAGATCTTGCGTATAGTATATAGCCCCCCCAAGGTCTAGATTATTTTAACTCTGTCTTAGTTAATACTAACTTCTATT
>NW_001884556.1:1388262-1399599 GCF_000146915.1 Parastagonospora nodorum SN15
ATGCGCTATATATACTATTTATACTTACTTAGCTTTATATATAGCTTTGTATTACGTAGCTTCTATAGAACTTTCTTTATATATACTATATACTTTTCTTCTATATCTAAGAAGATAAGAATATTATCTAAATAGATAATATAGAAAATATCTACTAAGCCTACTAACGCTTTATTAATATAAGCTTAGAACTAGGCTAGAGCATTTATAAGACTAAATAGCATTACTATATACTTAAAATAGCTATACCTTATATAGAAGGCAGTCTTTTACTTATTACCTTTAGTAATTCTTATTCTATAGTAAGCTTCTCTTATATTAAGCTTTATATACTACTTTACTTAGAAGAGACGTTCTAAAGACTTTATAATTAAGAGTAGTAAACTCTAATTCTTAATACTAATCTTATTAAGATCTCTATAGTCTATATAGAGTTATATTATTCTATCTTTTTTCTTAATAAATAATATAAGTATACCTACTAGTAACTTTAACTAATATATCTAGCTATGCTATAAATACTTAGTTATATATGCTCTTAATATACCTAACTCTATAGAAGAGAGATTATATAATAGATAATAGAGAGAATCTTCTCTAAGTACTAGATTAATTATTAGATTATGCTTACTATATTCTGCTAGAATCTTAGAGTTCTTCTTAGAGCTAACGTCTATAAACTTAGTATAATCTAAGAGAATCTAACTTATACTAAGTTATTCTAGCATAGCAGAGCTTATGTAGCTTACTAGAAAGGCATATATATCTGCATATAGGCTTTATATGCTTCTTTTAAACTCTTCTACGTTAATCTTAATATCTACTTTATAGTATAGTATTATATTCTTTACCTTATGCTCTCTATAAAAGAGTCTTTATATTAGAATATTAATCTTTAGATTATATTTATCTACTTAAGAGAAGCTAAGATAAATTAGATACTTCTTTAGATTAATAATAATAAAAGAAATCTTATAATTCTTCTTCTTACTATAAGAGTTAATAATAACTATATCTATAACTATAGTGCTATAGATAGTAAGGTTCTTCTTACTAACTCTTTCTGCTAGAAAGCTAGTTAATAGAGTAATCTCTAAACTCTACTCTCTTAGCAAGTTTAGATAATATTAAGTTTAACTAAGAACTTAAGTCTAGGAAAATATCTATAATGCTTAAGGCACTAATAACTCTCTTTACTATTATTAGCTAAAAGAGTACTAATAATATAGCTTCTCTTAAAGTGCTAAGATTCTTTTAGTCTAAGTTAGATCTAATATAAGCAGTAAGATAAACCTCTAAGACCTACGCCTATTATCTTTTTCTATATTTTATTAGAGAAGTCTAGCTTAAGGCTTATAAGAGTTAGAATAGTCTAGACTAATATAGCTAATCTTATTATAGTTATAATAAGTTAGCTTAGAATAGTTAGATTTAGCTCTGCTTACTAGTGCCTACTTTAGCCTATTATAGCCTATTCTAGTATACTTAGCCTTTTTTAGAAGGTTTTAAGCTTTTTTTATATTTAGAAAGACTTTTCTTAGTTAACTATAAGAAGTTTATACTAGAATATCTACTATAGTTTAGTGTCTAGTTACTCTTTGCTAGACTATATTTGCTTATTTCTTTAAAGTAGCTAGAGTACTTCTCTGCTTAACTAGAATCTTTATAAGATTATCTTATATATCTTATTATAGTGCTAAATAGTACTATATAACTTTTATTACTTCTATATTTATAAGGCTTAGTTCTTTCTAGAGAGGTCTAAGATAGTCTAGCAGATCTATTAGAGATTAGTTTAGTTTCTATCTTATAAGGCAGATATAATTATATACTTTCTAAAAGCATTCTGCTAGAGTTCTAAGTAAATTAAATATAACTACTTTTAATTTTACTTAAGTAAGCGCTTATTCTAGAGATATAGTAGAAGAGACAGTAGTAACTATCTTAAAGTATTCTTATATTTTCTAAGATATAGCATAGACTAAACGTAACTATTAAAGCCTCTATTAGAAAAGCTTAAAGTAAAGTTATAAAGTAGAACTTATAGTCTCTTTTCTAGCAGTTATATTATATCTAGTTCTTTTTCTTAAAGTATATTAGAGGTTTAGGCTTTAGTAAGAAGCCTAATATATTACTTTAGAATAAACTTAGAAGCGTTATTGCTAGTTACTTAGAGTTAAAAGCCTTATAGTTACCTAAATTATAATAAGCTTTTATAGCTCTTAAGAAAACTAGTTCCTCTTCTAGAAGAGCTTAAGCCTTTAGTTATTAGAGTTTCTTAATCTCTATATATATTTTATCTTTCTCTTAGCTAAATTAAAAAGAAATAGGCTCTTATAGCTTATTATTAGCTAGTTAGGTAGTATTAAAGCTTAGTTACCTCTATACTTAACCTTCTCTATAAGAGTAAGAGATATAAGGTCTTTAATATTATTAATTAAGAACCTCTTAAGTCTAAGCTATAGCGCTTTCTTTCTATAGATTATAGAAAAGCAGACTCTAATTCTATGCAGCTACTGCTCTTATAGTAGAAGCTTATAGAAAGTTAGATAATATATTTACTCTTTCTTTATGCTATATAGAGTAAGTAATTTAAATATTAGAATAATACTAGAGAGTTATAGCTAGGAGCAAGTAATAATAAGAATAACTAGTAAGATTGTTATAAAGAATAGATAAATTGCTACTATTAAGGAGCAATTCTCTCTCTACTCTATATACTAGCTCTCTAGCAGCTATACTAGGCCTACTTAGAATACTAAAGGCATTCTTAGTGCTAGAGTGCTAATAATAACTATAAGAATTTCTATACTTAAGCTCTAACTACTATTACTATAGTATCTGCTAGCAGCAGTTTAGCTCTATCTACTACTCTTATTAGTTTTAGTACTCTCTCTAAGTATAAAGATAATGCTACTACTCTAATACTAGTTCTTTAGTTTTTTAGTAAGACTAATATTTGCCTTACTATTAGCTAAGAGCATATTATTAAAGAGCTATATAAGACTTACTAAGTAAGTTTTTCT
Organism: Parastagonospora nodorum SN15; assembly: GCF_000146915.1. Taxonomy (NCBI): domain Eukaryota; kingdom Fungi; phylum Ascomycota; class Dothideomycetes; order Pleosporales; family Phaeosphaeriaceae; genus Parastagonospora; species Parastagonospora nodorum. The sequence goes on from NW_001884556.1 coordinate 1,391,289, forward strand.
TATCTATTACTAGTTTAGAAATAGATACTAACTTATTTACTAGTTAGTTAGAAGCTCTTATTCTATTACTAATATTAAGCATAGCCTTAGTTATTCTATTCTAGATCTAAAGAAGACTTACTCTACTTCTAAGAAAGTATTTAATAAGAAGAACTTAGAGTAAATATCTTAAACTTTAGATACCTTATATATCTTAGCTAGCTTTAAGCTAGCTGCTCTTTAGAGCTTAAATAAATAATACTTGCCTTTAGGCTTAAAATATCTATTCTTCTTATTATAATTTTAGTAATATTATAGTAGTAAATTTTTATAAAGCCTCTATATTTAAGAAATTCTTTCTTTAAGTACTATATTAGTTTAAGCTAGCCTTTCTATTTTACTAAGATCTACTTTTTATTTTACTCTCTTATATTCTTTTCTTATAAAATTTTCTCTACTTTCTATTTCTATAGTACTTTATTCTCTTCTTCTAACTCTAAGGCTAGCTTTAGTCTAGTATCTTTAAGAACTTAGCTAGATAGAGAGTTATTTTCTACTTATTCTACTAAATCTATATAGATAGTTTTATGCAGTCTATCTAGTAAGTCTAGTATAATAGTTAAAGGTATAGAAACTACTATTACTATATATTTAGCCTGCAGCTAGTCTAGTTTTCTTACTTTTCTATACTATTTTTATATTATGCATTAAAAACTATACTTTATCTCTAACTTAGAATTATTCTGCTAGCCTTTATAAGCAGTTTATAGCCTTTTGCTGCTATTATTATATAAAGGTAATAGTAGCTTAAGCTATTACTATTCTATTTTATAGATATTCTATAAACTAGACTACTCTGCCTTTTAAAGTTATAGTTAAAGATAGAGAATTATTTAGCTTCTAAATAGATAATAGAGTATAGCTATTTAGTAAGAGGTTTAGACTTATTTTAGTAATAGTAGAGTCTCTATTATTTAGAGTAAGCTAGTAAGCTATAAGATATTAGAGCTAGTTTATTTATAAAAAGTTAATTATTATTCTTAGAACTAATTAAACTTCTTAGTTAGCTCTCTCTATGCCTCTATCTATCTAAGAATAATAGATAGGTTAAAAGAAGGCTACTTAAATATTTATAAGCTTATAGAGTATACTCTAAAATTTTTCTTAGCTAGTCTAACTCTCTAGTCTATTATAATATTTATAGGAGAAAGCTATAAAATTGCTACTATATATCCTTAAAAACGCTCTGGCGCATTTTTTTAGCTCTTATTATTACTATAGCTTCTAACTAGATATACTTAGAAAAGCAGTCTATAATAATAAGAAGATATTATAGTATAGCTAAGTTAGCTTAAGATAAGTTTACTATAAACTTTATAGAAATTTAGAACTAGTACTAGTCTACTACTAGTAAGAGCTATAGTAAGCTCTACTTCTTTAACCTTAAAGTATAAGCGCTATAATAATAGTAATTTCATGTATATATTATGCTACGTTAGATAATATTCTATCTTAGTAGTAGTCTCTGCGTAATATTTAGAAAGTTTCTATTTTATTTCTATATATTCTATAAGGTTTAATTTATATATCTATTAGATTACTATAGTAGTTAAGAGTTTCTATAATAGAAGCTATATAACTCTGCGCTATTATATGTGTTCTATATGCAGAGATAGCATAGTTAGCTAACTACTAGTTTATTTTAGCCTTTAGTAAGAACTGCCTAGCCTCTTATTATACTACTTATAACTATAGTAAGTAAGCTATATTCTTATAGACTACTTAGTTCTAAAGTTCTTATATATATCTATCTATAAATAATAGACTTTCTAGTAGTATTATAGCTATATTCTGCGTAGAGATAGACTAGATAGAGATTAGTACTATATAGCAGCTAGCTTACTTAATATACTCTTTTATATCTTATTTATGCTAGCTTAACGCATCTAGCTTACCTACTAACTTTCTAAGTTAAAATTATAGATAAAAGTAAAAAGCTAAGAGTTTCTTTGCCTATTACTACTACTACTCTATTAGTAACTTAGTAGAAGTAAAGTATTCTAAGTTTTTGTTAAGGTATAGGCTGCGTCTATACTTAGAGACTTTTCTGTTAGCGCCTTAAACCTAATTAGTTAGCAATTAGAATATATATAGGCAATATATAGATACCTTCTTAATAAGAAATATAACTTTATTTAGCACTATATAAATTCTATTCTTATAGGCTAGCTTATAATAATTATATTTCTTTCTTATACTAATATATAACTAAACTTTAAAGGCATCTAAATAGACTCTTAATCTAACTTAGAACCTAAGAGGCAGAGTTCTAATTATAACTCTTAGGCTTATCTTATTTAGATAGAGGCCTACTTAAATATCTTTAAAACTTAACTTAGCTCTATTAATAACTGCGCTATAGAACTTTATAGCATGCTTTAATAACTCTCTAAGTCTTTTATTTACTCTAATAGCTATACTAAGTACTACTTATTCTACTTCTATAATAACTTTAGTTCTAACTATAGTAACTTCTAATATTAGAAGAGTAGAGAATATCTCTATCTGCTCTATAACTAAATAAGCGCTAATTTAGTATAAACTGCTTCTAGTAAGAGACTTATTCTTAGAAGATAAGGCTACCTTTAGCGCTTAGCATATTACTATTATATATAAGCTTATAGTTAACTTAGACTTTATTAGAGATTATTAGAACTAATACGCATTTATCTAGGCTAATCTCTTAGTAAAAGTTTAGAAAGAAGTAGCTTTTTACTATAAATTAGAAAGAGATAATAGCGCTTAGAATCTAGTTTTATTTATAGAATACCTTGCGTTTTGCTATAGTAATACCTATAGTAAGGAATAAGTATAAGCTATGCTAGATAGCCTCTATTAAGATAAGAAAGAGCTTTTTAGTAATTTCTTTTTATATTTTAAGTCTTTTCTAATTTAGTATAGTAGAGCTCTTTAGAATAGCAAATAGAAACTTAATAAGCTTTAGTATTTCTTAAATCTAGCCTTATGCTAAGTTATTTTGCATAGAGATATATCTTAGTCTAATTATAATATAGAAGTCTATAAATACTAATCTATTACTATTAATCTTAAGATAGTAGCCTTAGAGAACTAGAACTAGAATATATAAATATTCTTATATTATTTAGTAAAGAATAAAGATAGTAATATTAAAATAGTTATAATAGCTATAGTAAGTATAAGTAGAAAATCTAAAGTATCTAGTTAGATCTAGTAAAGTAAAGATATAGGCTTAAAATTAATTAAGAACTAGATCTCTAAGAAGCTCTTTTAGATAAAGCATAATAATAGAGATTATATATACTATAGAGAGCATAATTACTTTACTTAGAACTACTTTAATATAGTAAGAATTCTAGTAGTTTTAGCATTAGCAGCTAATTTAGATAGTTCTATAAGTAACTTAAAAAACTAGCAGCCTCTGCTTTATACCTAGTATAAGAGCTAGTAGCAAAAAAGAGAAATATAGTAAGTACTTAATAAGGATATATTAGATTACTTAGATAGTGCTCTAATCTTACTTTCTCTCTTATTAAATAGATTAATATATATAGATGCCTTATTAGATTCTAGCTATAAATGCTTTAGTGCTATTAGCAACTAGTTATAGCAGAGACTCTAAGCTTATACTCTTAAAATTCTGCCTTAGCAGCTCTTCTAGGTAGCTTATAGTAATACTGCTACTACTATTTTCTAAGTTACTTTTCTTTAGTATAATATTAATAGATAGTAATTCTATCTTATTATTTATATAGTACTAGACCTCTAATAGGATATAATCTTAGGTTAGCTATAGTTTAAATAGAAGAGCATTATGCTAGATATAGAATAAAGAGAGATTACTATTTAGAAAGCTTAGAGAATAATAGTGCAGACTTTCTCTAGAAGAAATATTAGCTCTTAGATAATAATAATTACTACTATAGTAATAATTTGTAAAATAGAAAAAGTAGCTTAATTTTAGACCTATAGAAGCCTATTTTACGTTATAAGTATATACACTATAACTTTAGCGCTATAAGAATAGAAAAAAGCCTAACTATAGCTAGGCTCTAAACTACTACCTAAAGTAGAAGATTTTTACTCTTTATTTAATAAGAGCTAATTAATAATACTCTCTCTATATAGAGGCTAAATAGATTACTATATACGTCTCTAACTAGAAGAAAATAGGCGTTTGCTAGAACTCTCTTAGAGACTATTATATAGTATACCTTAGAATTAGCTACTTAAACTTTACTACTAAGTTACTAAACTTCTAAATAAGAGATAGATTTAAGCTAGCTTTTTATTAATAAGCGCTTTAGTTCTGCTTATTAAGAAACTAATAGAGGCCTAGAGGCTATATATAGATTATAGAGCTCTAAATTAAATTATCTATGCTAACTAATATCTCTTACTGCTTATTAAGAAAACTCTTTAAATACTCTTAAATGCTAAATAGTTTATAAAGGTAGATATCTATTTAGCGTTCTACTAGCTCTAAGTTATAGAAAGTAATAAATATCTTATAGCTTTTTAAACGCAGTTTAGCCTCTTTAAGTAACTTATCTGCTTTATAGAATTATTAGATACTCTCTTCTTATTCTAGAGATATATTAATAGCGCTCTAAAGAAAACTCTAAGAGACTTTGCTATAGCCTATCTTAATAATATCTTAATTTATACTTATAAATCTTACGCTAACTACTTTAAGAAAGTCTAGAGAGTATTAGAATTTCTATAAGATACTGCTCTGCATCTAAATCTTAAGAAGTATATATTTACTTAGAAGAAGGTTAAGTACTTAGAATATATTATTAAGGCTAGAAAAGCAGTATAACTAAATTCTAATAAGATAGTAGCTATCTAATAATAAAAGCTTCTAATAATAGCAAAGAGTATATAAAGCTTTCTTAGCTTTATAAACTTTTATTATAACTTTATTCTAAACTTCTCTTATACTATAGCTTCTTTATATGCACTAATAAAACGTAATGCATCTTTCTAATAGACTATAATAGAATAGGCTGCATTTAACTAGCTTAAGTATAGCTTTCTACTTAAGTCTAGTTCTTATATAATAAGACCTTAAACGCTATATAGTAGTTAAAGTAGACTATTTAGAAAAAGCGCTAAGAGAATACTTATTATAAGAAATTAAGAGTATATTATATCTAGTTACTTACTATTCTACTTCTCTTATACTTAAGTAATAAAATTATACTATCTATAATAAGAAACTACTTATAGTAATTAAATATATTAAAATATAGATAGTAGAGTTATAAAGTATTTTTAAGCTATTTATAATTTTAATAGATTATAAAAACTTAGAATACTTTACTTCTACTAGGTTACTAACAGAGTAGCAATAGTAATAGGCAGAGAAACTTTTAGCTTTTTACTTTTATCTATAATTTTAACCTAGAAAGTTAGTAAGTAGGCTAGATGTATTAAGCTAACGCAAATAGAATATAAAAGAGTATATTAAATAAGCTAGCTGCTATATAATACTAATCTTTATCTAGTTTACCTTTACGCAGAACGCAGCTATAATACTAGCAGAAAGTCTACTATTTGCAGATAAGCATATATAAGAACTTTAGAACTAAGCTATCTATAAGAATATAGCTTACTCGCTATAGTTATAGGCAGTATAATAAGAAGCTAGGCAGTTTCTACTAGAAGCTAAGATAAACTAGTAGATAGCTAACTATACTATCTCTATATATAGAATACTATAATAGCGTAGAGTTACGTAGCTTCTATCTTAGAAACTCTTAACTACTATAGTAATCTAATAAGTATATAAATTAAACCTTATAGAATATATAGAGAAAAATAGAATCTTCTAAATACTACGTAGAGATTACTATTAGAATAGGATATTCTCTAATATAGCATAATATATAAGAAATTACTATTACTATAGCGCTTATACTTTAAGGTTAAAGAGGTAGAGCTTATTATAGCTCTTACTAGTAGCAGATTAGTACTAGTTCTAAATTTTTATAGACTTTATAGTAAACTTACTATAGGCTAACTTAGCTATACTATAATATCTTCTTATTATTATAGACTACCTTTCTAAGTATATCTAATTAGAAGCTATAGTAATAATAGGAGCTAAAGAATATGCAAAGTATTTTAGAGATATATAGTAGCAATTCTATAGCTTCTCTATAAATATTATAATAGACTAAGAGTTAGACTAGCTAGAAAAATTCTAGAGTATACTCTATAAGCTTATAAATATTTAGTAGCTTCTCTTAACTGCTTATTATCCTTAGATAGATAGAGATATAGAGAGAGCTAACTAAGAGGTTTAATTAGTTCTAAGAGTAATAATTAACTTTTCTTAAATAAACTAGCTCTAATATCTTATAGCTTACTAGCTTACTCTTAATAATAAAGACTCTACTATTACTAGAATAAGTCTAAACTTCTTACTAAATAGCTATACTCTATTGCTTATTTAGAAACTAGATAACTCTCTGCCTTTAACTATAACTCTAAAAAGCAGAGCAGTCTAGTTTATAGAATATCTATAAAATAGAATAGTAATAGCTTAAGCTGCTATTGCCTTTATATAATAATAGTAGTAGAAAGCTATAAACTGCTTATAAAAGCTAGCAGAATAATTCTAAGTTAGAGATAAAGTATAGTTTTTAATGCGTAATATAAAAATAATGTAGAAAAGCAGGAAACTAGACTAGCTATAAGCTAAATATATAGTAATAGCAGTCTCTATATCTTTAACTATTATACTAGATCTACTAGGTAGACTATATAAAACTATTTATATAGATTTAGTAGAATAAGTAGAAAATAATTCTCTACTTAGCTAAGTTCTTAAAGATACTAGACTAGAGCTAGCCTTAGAGTTAGAAGAAGAGAATAAAGTACTATAAAAATAGAAAATAGAAGAAATTTTATAAGAAAAGAATATAAGAGAGTAAAATAAAAAGTAGATCTTAGTAAAATAAAAAAGCTAGCTTAAACTAATATAGTACTTAAAAGAAGACTTCTTAGATATAGAGGCTTTATAAAAATTTACTACTATAATATTACTAAAATTATAATAAGGTAAATAGATAATTTAAGCCTAAAGGTAAGTATTATTTAGTTAGGCTCTAAAGAGTAACTAGCTTAGAGCTAGCTAGAGTATATAAGGTACTTAGAGTTTAAGATAAGCTACTCTAAGTTCTTCTATTAAATACCTTCTTAGAAGCAGAGTAAGTTTTCTTTAGACTTAGAATAGAATAACTAAAGCTACGCTTAATATTAATAATAAAATAAAAACTTCTAACTAACTAGTAAATAAGTTAGTATTAGTTTCTAAACTAGTAATAGATAGAGAAAACTTACTTAGTAAGTCTTATATAGCTTTTTAATAATATGCTCTTAGCTAATAGTAAGATAGACGTTAGTCTTACTAAGAAACTAAAGAATTTAGTATTAGAAGTAGTAGTATTATTTTTGCGCTTAGAGAAGAGTACTAAAGCTAATAAGAGTAGTAGATAGAGCTAAACTGCTGCTAGCCAGATACTATAGTAATAGCAGTTAGAGCTTAAGTATAGAAATTCTTATAGTTATAGTAAGTAGTATAAAACTATAAATAATTAGTAACGTTGCTAGAATAGCTATAGATAGGCGCTAACTTACCTTTATAGAGTACTAAAGCTAGGTCTTATTCTTACTGCATATAAAGACCTCTAGGTTCTCTCTATTAGTAATCTACTTATACTTCTTAAGAGCAGTGCGCAAAGCTAGGTTACTAGTAAGAAGCTCTAACTTAGTCTTATACTAAGCTTTACTCTTATAGTAAGCAGCGTAGCTATAGCAGATAGTCTAAAGGTAGTTAATCTAGCCTTAGCTTGCATAAGTATTAATATAAGAGTAGTAGTTATATTAGACCTAGATTAGCATTAAGGCTTCTTCTTCTTGCGCTTAGAAGTAATAGGCTAATTAGTATTAGCTAGGCTTTAAATAGAAATTAAGTTAGAAACGTATAGGCATAGAGTATAGACTATTACTAGCTATACTGCTAGTAATCTTAATAAAAAAGAAAAAGCTTATAGTAGAAAAGAGGCTAGTCTAGACGCAGATAGGCGCTAGGTTAGAATATAGTTAGATAGTAAGAGAGATAAGAAAGAGCGTAAGATAGCGCTAAATAAAACTTTATAAGTTAGTAGCCTAAGCGCGCTAAGTATACATAGCTTATAATAATAAAAATAATACTAGCTCTATCTTAGTATATAATAAACCTTCCAACTGGATAAAATGCTAATAGATACGCGCATTATATAAC
>NW_001884555.1:0-6195 GCF_000146915.1 Parastagonospora nodorum SN15
CTTCTTAACTCTCTCTGCTCTGCTAATCTTCTTCTTCCTTCTTCTCTTTTTATCTTCTCTCCTTTCTCTATTGCGCCTTATACTGCTAGTATATAGCCTCGTTCTCTTTATACTCTATCTAATTCTCTTATCTATCTATTGCTCTATCTATTACTACCTATATATACCTCTTCTCTACTAGCAGCTCCTGCATCTTCTTATCTATATCTCTTCTAAACTTACTAAATACTTGCTTCCTCTGCACTACCTAATACTCTCTTATTATAATCGCCTTACTCTTCTGCTTATCTCTCTCTGCCTGCCTACTCTTCTATGCCTACTGCTGCATTTTCTATACTATCTCTGCGTGCACTATAGCCTAAATTATTAAAGCATTAATCTCTAGCTCTAACGCATTTGTTGCTATAAATACCTGCTTCTTCTTACTTATTAACTGCTATACCTGCTCTTTCTTCTGCTCTACAGTCTCTATAGTCTAGTAGTAGCTTATAGCACCTAGCGCCTCTGCTAGCTGCATCGTCCTAGCTACTATGCTGCAGTATATAATAATCTAACTAAGCAGCAGATACTTCTTCTTTAACCTCTCTACTAGCTCTACTATAGCCTTCTCTTCTTCCTCTACGTTGTACTCTACTATCTAGTACTAAATATTCTTCTATATTATCTACTCTTAGAACTACGCTAGCTCCTACTTTAGTAGCAGCTCTATTATATCTAAAAATACCTGCTCCTTTCTAGGCTGTAGCATTGCTATTAAATATACTATCTATATCTCTGCTTAAAGTAATTAGCTTAGCTCTAGCATTTAACTACGAAAGCCTCTAAGCAAGTTTAGTACTACGTAGTACTTATCTACTATAATTTAGTCTAGCTGCTCTATTGCCTGCTGTTAGTTAATATACTGCCTAAATACCTTCTCTACTGCAGCCTTAGGCATAATAAATATAATCTGCGCGCTCTTATATAGCTAACAGCTATTCTATTCAGCACTAATAATGCGCAGTTTATTATAGCGTTTCTTTATATTAAACTACAGCGCTACTAGCAGCACTACTATAATTATTAGCTCTATTAATACTAATGCTAGTAGCATAAATAGTATACTCTTCTCTGCGCCTATACCTATAACTACTACTACTAGGCTCTTATATTGCAAAATTGCCTAGATAGCTATCTTCTGCATGCTGCAGAACTGCGTCTCTTCTCTAAGTAGTTACTTTAACATGCTATCTGCATCTACTAACTATATTAGCCTCTACTGCTAGTACTCTTCCTTAATAGCTTCTTTGCGTGCTGCTGCTGCTCTAGTGCTTTAGGTAAGCTTCTTCTATAGCGCAGATAGAATCTATAAAAACGCATACTATTCTATACTTACTAATTAAAACGTAAACTACTTAGCCTCTACGCTAAATATAGGCTTAGTTAGTAAGCATCTATATATGCTCTTAGTAACGCTGCTACTATAGCCTATCTATAAATTAAATGCCTCGTCGTTAGCATAAGAGCTCTTGCTATTATTATCTATATTAATAAATGCCTTTATAGCAGCTAGGTTCTAGATATGCTAGCAGTAAATGTCTTTGCTTCTATGTTACTAGCCTATAATAGTAAGCTTTACCTCTATATATAGCAGTAAAATTGCCTAGATTACGTGCTTAATGCAGTTACTATTCTAAAGCTTAATAGTGCACCTAAGCCTAGATATAGGAACTTTCTCTTTCTCTTTCTTCTTTCTCTTCTTATCTAACTCTCTCTCTATAACTATCTAGTAAACTACTTAGACTTAACTACGCCTCTCTACGTAAGTAGTGCTGTTATTTTGCATGCTTCTTAGAGAGCGTGCTAGTTGCTGCTAGCTCTTTTTAGGCTAGAGCTTCTATAAGTATGCACTCTCTTCTATCCTCTCTCTATTAACTGCGCTGCATAGCTGCTTCTAAAACAGCATAATAAACTATAAATAAAATATAACGAATTTACTAACTTCGCGTAGCATATACTAGTGCATAACTTTTCTCTGCTTAGTTTGCATAATATTCTTATAGTATTTTATTATAAAAATAACAGCGCTATCTTTAATAAAAATTCTGCAACTGTTACTATTAGCACTATTTTTATATTAGATTATTACTAATTTACTCTTCTATAGCAACGTATCTTCTATTATGTGTATAAGTGCTGCAAGTAACTAGCAGGCTTTTTTTATAGCTTTGCTATATGCCTTAATCTAGCTCTTTACTTATACTAGCTTCTCTCTCTGCGCAGATAATGCCTAACTTGCCTCTTAGTTTATAAAATTACGTTGCAGCTTCTTTTTATCTCTTATACGCTAACCTAGCTAGTATACAGGATCCTCTATACTAGTAGCGCCTTAGTTGCGTAGGTTGCAGATAAAGCTCTACTTAACCTGCTTCTCTGCAGCATTATCTACTAGCTAGCTCTAATTAATAACTAGATATAGAGTCTCTATTGCAGCAATAGCACTCTTACTATCTACTTGCAGTAGTATTAAGTCTTTTAGCATCTGCTACTGCGTGCTAGTAATAGTTCTGTAGATTATTAACTACAGCTACGCTATGCTAAATTAAATATTGCTATATAATAACGTATTCTCTATCTAGTTAATTACGCTCTCTGCATTCGTTATAAAGTAGATCTTAAAGCTAAATGCATGCAGCTACAAAATTATATCTATTAGCGTTAGCTTGCTGCTATACAGCTCTAGTATTATAAAGCAGCTTAATATATTCTTAATAAACTTATAGTAACCTAGCGCTAACTAAGCAGCCTTCTTCTCCTCTTAGCTCTCTTCTACTAATCTCTAAATTGCTGCCTTCTGCATCTTTATAGACTAGTATAATATAAGCATGCGTAATATAGTAATAATAGCAGATTGCTTAAGAGTATATACTAATAGAGATAACTATCTGCTTATAGCACTAATGCCTAATACTACTATAGCGCTAATTAATACACTTAAGTACTTATTATTCTCTAGCTCTTAGTTAAGCAGTAATATTATAAACTTATATATATAGCGCTAGAGCTCTTCCTTCTGCTACTTATCTAGCTGCTTATAGTTGCTGTTATTAGAAGCGCTGTTATTAAACTAGTTCTCTTCTAACTAATTCTCGTCTCTAAGCTCAGGCAGCTGCGCGAATCATCTCTTCTACTATGCTGATAGGCCGTGTTGCCGCTATCTGCTATGATTATTCTCCGTATCTTTGCTGCGCTTAGGCTAGACTATAGGCAATGCGTATATGCGCTATATATACGCAATAATCTAGACCTATATATTGCTATACTTTAGCATAGTGCTGCCTATTTAGCTAGTATTAAATAGCTTCTTATGCGATATATTACTGAATTTATATTAGTTAATATATATTATAGCAGGCATGCTTATTATGCTAGACGTAGATGCCTGCTATGCATGCTATAATACTATCTTTATAGCCTAATATATAATAGACAAAGCACGCTCTTTAGGCGTTAGCTTTTATATTATCTCTAGCAGCTAGTCTTACTATAAGCCTTATAAGTAGCGCGCCTATCTTACTTAGTTTAACTATACTTAGAACTTATAGCAATCTATATTAGCTTTAATTGCTGCGTTCTGCGCTCTCTACTTAGCTCTAGCATTAGTTATAGCCTAGAATAATGCTGCTTGCATAGTAAGTCTAATATCTGCTTCTAGACTACTAGCAGTAGATCCTGCTTCTACTATCGTATCTACTTTAAACAGCTAGCTAAGGTAACTAGTGTTATAGTACTTCTAGCACTTAACGCTAACTACCTATATAACAGCTGCACCTAGTCCTCTGCTACTGCGTAGTCTGCTCTTCTACGCATAGTCCTTATAGTAATAGGCTTCTATTCTCTTTAGGTAGCAATATATTTAACTACACTCTTAATACTATAGTCTGTTAGTATATATAGGCAAGTATAGTAGTAACCTAGTTACTAAGCTAGAATATATAATATTGCTTTCGTTAAATGCCTACTGCTGCAGTAAAGCCTTATTCTGCACAGCGCAAATAATAGCTATCTATGTGTTAGAGACTAGTTCTAGATACTTAGTATTTAAGTAGGCTACTAACTATAACTAGATAATACTCTGCGCATAGCTCTTGCATATAGCTATGTAGTGTAGTAGCAAATACTTAAAAATATTATTAAATTATTCTATTATAAATATCTATAAACTCTATCTACAGAGCCTTGCAGCAAGCGATAAATTTATGCTACCTATAAGTTAGAGTGTACTCTCTGCACGTTAGTGTCTAGAGTTACTAAACGTTGCATGCTTATAGCACGCAGCATTGTAGTATTATCGTACTTAGCTTAGCTATTAGAGTTGCTCTAACGCTTAGATTAGACGCAGAAACTCTAATATTAAGGTTTATAACCTTAGGTTAGTAGTCTGCACAGCTCTATTTTTGCAACTCTAAGGAACGCTAACATTAACATATATCTTAACGTGCATTATAACGCGCTAATATCGCATAAAAATTCTAAATAGTGTAATTAATAGCGCTAACTCTGCTGCACCTTTAGCTTAAGTTGCATTAAAATTAGCCCTTACGCAGAGTCTTATTCTTTAGAAATTCGAGTTTGAAAGAATAAGCTCTTAAGAATTTAGAGTTTCTCAAAGAATAAGCTCTGTTCTGACTCTTGTTCTTTTACCTATTAAAGATAGAATATATCTGCAAACTACCAGAACGTTGAGAGAAACTGCGATGAATATCAGAGTTTTAATATTCCTTCACCTATAACTTCAAAGCCTTGCATCTCAACGAGTATTAGAGCTATGAATAAACCGTTTGAAGATCTAGATTCCCCTTGTAAAACTGCACAAAATAGCTTCTTAGAAATATATTATTTCCCTCTAGAAGGTTATTTATTTCTACGTTGCATTTCTACAACATAGCGCCTTACTAAGGCCTATTCTAATTAGCTAAGCTCTGCATTCCTACTAGAAATGCAGGTAGACTCGAGGATAGAAAAAGTATTAGCTATAGATTATAGAGACGTTGCTGTTATACTATTACTCTTAGTTTAGTAAACTATCTTCTAATATATATTATAGCCTATATTCTTTATAGAGATAGTTAACTAGGTTCTGCTTAGCAGACTTACTATAGTTAATATGCCTATATGCGTTATATTAATATAATTCTTTATAGAGTTTTAACTCTAGATACGTAGGAATAGCTTCTATATACTAAGAGAAATCTAAGTATTCTTACTTTAAGAGTATATCTTCTGCTAGTTATTAAATATAAGCTTTAATAGATTAACGTTATTATAGCGTTATATTGCCTTAGTAGTTATTATAGAAGTAGTATTTAATACTGCGTAGTAAAAGAGCATATTAGTAAATAGCATATATAATAATTCTATATTAGTAGTTAATAATAAGATAATTAGAATAAGATATAATAGTCTAGTGTTTAATAGTGTTAGTAGCATCTATAGTATTTTAACTTCTATCTATAGTAGAAAATCTATTACTATGCTAATTTTAGCTAGTTAGTATTATAGTCTTTGCTAATATAGATATAACTTTAGCAGCTCTATGCTATATGTATCTTTAGCTTATATATCTTATAATACTGCTTTCTATTCTAAGATTAATACTAACTTTATCTAAGAAGAATAAGAAGATATATGCGTTGCTTTATAATACTTTATTAGAGTTTAGGTTAGATATACTAATTTATATAGTACTAGAGAGCTATAGCAAGCCTACGTATATATTTATTTTACTAACGCTAGAAACTATACTATGCTAAATTTACTAGCGCGTTAATAAGCATTAGCTTATATGCTTTATTAATAATATATATAATAACCTTATTAATAAGATTGCAGTTTTAGATAATAATAGTATATCTAATAATATAACAGCTAGCTATAAAGGCGTATCTAAATCTAAGCTCTGCGTATCTACTAAATAAATATATTTACTAAAAGAAATATCTATAAGATAAGCTAATAAATAGTTAAAGAATAAACTAGACAGCACTATTATATAAACTATAGTAAGTATGCAGAATTAAGTAAGTACAAAGTAAGATAAAGTGTTATATAGTAACTAGAAATAAAAGTATTATAAGTTTGCGCAGAAGTTGCTAGGTGTAGGCATTAAGGTAGTTAGAAATATAATAAATAAAGCTGCAGCAATTAGAATAACAG